>NC_056741.1:13118159-13228159 GCF_019279795.1 Protopterus annectens | reverse complement strand
ACCCATCCATACATGTGGTATGACATGTAATGGAACAACACCATGTAACCTTTGACTGGTGGACTGTACCTAGCCCTACAACAATTGTGCAGAGTACCCATGTACTGACACAGTTACATTATGTGTTATACAATGCAATGATACCACTGTTTGTAACCAGATCAGCTGTACACATACCAGGGTCCCTCAGATATTGACAACATTAACAGATTACTTTTGCTGTGCACCACTGAGTGTGTACACAGCCTGACATGATGCTATGATTGTAGGAGATGTTTATGTGGGGAGCAGATTGTTTTGACATTTGTGTAGGATATAACGTGAAATGTGGACAGGTCCCATGCAGCCTGTATGTATGGCATTAGAGAGTGCAGCTTGTACCTGCATAGTTGTTATTACAGGGGCTCTGTAGTGTACATGGATATATGAATTGTGTACCTGTTTGGGGGGAACAGTGTGTTTATGTTATCCAAGACCCCATCTGGCTGAACATGTGCTATTTCCATAGATGCAGTACCTCTCATGCCATTATGTTTCATGACACAGCTATGGAATCCTCTGTGTTTGGCCTCATAATATGTGGATGAGTAGTTTCACAGTAGTGTTGCCTGGAATTATATGGTGTATCTGCATCTTACTGAGGCTGACCATGGATCAACTTCCACTCATGTGTGTTGACCCTTACAACAGTTACTACCTTCTGTGGTACAGTTTAAGGCAGGGTACCACCGGTTTGCCTTCATGGTTGTGTTTGTTTGAATCCTGTTTCTGTTTCAATGGCATGATCACTGCACATATGTGAGTGCCTAAAGTGCATTTGTGTAGGACCCAACATTTGCACATGCATTGTACATCTGCATGGGTGCCATGACAGTCGCCACTTCGCTCTTAAGGAACATAACATTGGCTTTGAAGACTGACCATGTGTGGCATTATATTAGCCCTGTTGGTGTGATTATGGTGATTCAGGTCATTGGTGTTGATGACATCCAACATACCAACATACATTGAGCACATGTGTTAGTACATGATGAGTCTTCCCGGTTCATAACGGGATAGCTGAGTGGCCATGATTATGGTGTCCTGTCTCACAACTGGTATTCCCCATTACAGCACAATGACAGTTGGGATTTCTGAGGCATGGTGAATGATCTGTCACAAGGTGCAATTTGGATTACACTTTGGCACAAAGGTAGTTGATCAGCATAATGCATCTTACATTGTGCAAGTGCAACTTGTGTGGGGGTGTACATATCCCTCAGGAGATTGGACACACCTGTGGCCCATGTGTTCCAATAAAGGATGTTGGCCAAGAGGTGAGGTATGTGTTATAAAATGGTCATTCAGGGGTGCTCTCCAAAGCGTTGAACCATATCTCAGTCACTGCACAGATAAGTTCTCCATGTTTCAGATTTCCATAAATGAGTCCATATTGAGTACCTGATTTGTATCATTGAGTAGCAAGACCCACAGTTTATTTCTTGGCTGTCCCTGTTGCACCAGTGGATTTTCACTTGAACCTGGCATGATGAGGGCATTATAGGAGATGCATGGGCTGTTGCCAGTATCCAGATTCTCAGGGGTGACAGGTGCAGGGCAAAGCATCATGGTTTATCAACCATGTTATCCCAGGCAGAGAGATGCTGGATACTCTTTGAATTACACCAGTAAATGTCATGATTGTGGAATACAATCCTTGTCCCTGTACTGCCGCATCATTCTGGCCACTGGCAGAATGCTACCCAGGCCTTGGGACATACCCACATGGGCTACATGACCTGACAGTTCCTACTTGCATTTCCATGCAGTCCAGGCTACTGCATCACAGGTCCTGCACAACATCATAGCATATGCCAGTGCTGTGTATAGTTCTAAAGGTGTTTGGAGTGTATGGGTATGTGGCTAATCATGGCAGGCAGGCAGTTGACAGTATGTTTGCCCTCATATAGCTTGGTGTGTAACATAGTGCTAGGGTTTGCGTTCACAAATGAGTACTGTTGGCCATGTTTTCGGCCACATGTTCTGAGGTGTGACACAATTATGCGAACTATGTCATACAGTCTTTGTATTCTGTTGTCTGTCTATTCCAACTTGGGATGCCTCTTGCTTGGCCAGATACTAGGAGGCCTCTGTGGATGTGTGTGATATCTGGTGGAATGTGTGTCTATCCTTACTGTGTTCTGGTAAGGGTATGTGTTGGTTGTGGTGATGAGATGCATGTGTTAACCTACACCTCTTGACTGTCTAGTCCAGTCATGGGTGTAGTATGGACTGCCTCCAAGATCACCCCTGTAGCTGTATCCCAGACAATGTGTGGCAGGGTACATGGCATTGAGACTGCACTCCCCCAGGATGGCCACATACACAAAGCTGACATTAGTAAACACCAGTAGCTGAGTAGTGGACATGCCTGTATGAGCATTCAGTACCACAAGTACCACGTACTGTATTTAGTATACATACTGCTTATGAAGATGTTTTAGACAGTGATGCTCACATGTAAATATTTGAGGTATGGATGTGGCAACACTAGCTATTACAGGAACATGGTAGCTACCTTTTGTAGCATTCCCCCTCTGAGGGCCACATCACATCCTGATAGTTGATTACAGATGATACAAGTGTGAACAGGGCTGTATCGTTGTCTGGGTATAAACGCACATACCCAGCAGAACCATGAGCTCTGTTGGGCACAGACACCCACTCCCCACACAGAGTCAGATATCAATAGACTCTGCTGCCACTATCGACATGATCAGGATATAATCAGATAGTGTACGCCATCACCTATGAAGCTGCTATTACACATGGGCAGCAGTTTCCTACAACTTACATGCCTACTGCAGGTGTCACACTGGAGTTAAAGATGATATGCACCCTGTTTCATTACCAGTACTGTCAACATATTTCCAAGCAGCTGTTAGTCTGGCAATGAGAAGTTAGGCTACACAAATCTACACGTTCAACCAGTGTGTCTCTACTGTCAATATCCACTCTATGTAGGTGTGCACATAGCCATTTGGCACAGCCCTGTAACAAGGGTCAGTACACATTTGCAGAACATGTACACATGCACAGCTGTCATTGATTGCAAACAATAGTAGAAAGGTGGATATTAGGCAAGGTGGACTTTTAGGCAAGCCTCATAAGACAAACCCACCACTGTACATAGCACATGTAACCAGAAACTGAGGGTATTGCTACTCAACGCCAGAAGTCTAAACCTCACATTGCACACACTTGAGGCACTCCTCAATATTGGAGAACATCGATATCTGTGCAGTAACAGACACCCGGTTTAAGGCTCCAGAGCACACCCCAGCACACCTTTCGGCCACAAAACCCAGACTGGAAAACAAAAGGTGGGGGTGTATCCATATTCATCAAGGATACTCACACCTCCAGGTTAGTGGTGCAGCACGATGCATCAGAGATCAGTGCAAGTGACAATGGGCAACACTGCAATCCAAGTTGTAGCTTGCTACAGATCACCCACCATGACCCAGGACCCACATACCGTATTTCTGGGGACACTGAGAAATATGTGGG
This sequence comes from Protopterus annectens, assembly GCF_019279795.1. Taxonomy (NCBI): domain Eukaryota; kingdom Metazoa; phylum Chordata; order Ceratodontiformes; family Protopteridae; genus Protopterus; species Protopterus annectens. Next base: position 13,224,610 of record NC_056741.1, on the reverse strand, counting down.
TCCTACAAAACACCCTAATACTGGGTGATGTCAACTACCCAAACATTAACTGGGAGAACTACTCGAGTACTAACTCCCTTGCCCAGCGCTTCCTAGAATTTCTCGACTCTAATGCCCTGGAACAACTGGTCTACACCCCCACCAGGGGGAACAACATATTGGACCTGGTCATCACCAACATGGGCGACCGGTGTTCCTTACCTGACGTCAACCCCTCGCTGGTTAGAGCAGACCATAGACTAATCACTCTGGATATTCACATTCCACCCACAACACCAAACAAGGAAACCACCATGGAAATCTTTTTCCAAAGCAGACTTCACGTTGCTTATGCCCGAGGTGGAACGGTTCACAGCCCCCACGCCAATGGACAATGCTGTCCAAGATGCTGAAACCTATACAAAGGCACTCTATGATCATCTGCAGGAATGCATGGATCGTTCTATCCCAAGTCTAACCTAGACTCACTCCTCCAAGAACAGGAAACCAGTCTGGTGAACCCCTGCCATACACAGGTTCTACAATAGTAGGAGGTAACTAGTACAGATAAGAGCGAAATCCCTGGAAGGACAGACATCCCTGATTAGTATCTGTAAGAAACTACAATCCCTCATGAAATCATCCAAGGCTAGCTTCAAAAGACAATTTCCCAAGGACCCTACAGACAACCACAAAGCGTTCTTTAGCTATGTCAAGAACCTAAGTGGGAACTCTCAGATCTGCTCAGAGTTGGTGCAGACTGGCACAAAATACACTGAACTGACTGATATTGCCAGCATTTTGGCAGACATGTTCAGTGCAAACTTCACACCCCTCTCAACCCCTAAATGGCCATTAACCATACCTGAAGAATGTACGGCCCCGGCAATCACCAATACACAAGATAAAACAGCCCTATCCAAAGCCACAAATACAGCCTCAATGGGACCGGGCAGTGTCCTAGGCTGTGTCTTACATGAGCTCCAAATGAACTAACCCCTCACCTAAACACACTATTCAAATACAGACTCTCTGCGGGCTACATACCCACAGAGTGGCATACAGCAACAGTCATCCCACTCCACAAAGGTGGTGCCACAACGAACCCCAGGAACTATTGCCCTATAAGCTTGACTAGCCTGGTCTGCAAGGCTATGGAGTGCATCATCATGGAACTCACTAACAGAGACATTGGGAATCTCCAGACACTCGACCCAACCCAGGTCTGCTTGATGAGTGCAGATCATGCCTACTGAACCTGTTTGATGTCTTACAGTCACCTAGACTTTAGGTGTGGGGTGTGGTAGTTCACACATTCCACCTGGACCTAGCTAAGGATTATGACACCATTCCCCACTCAGGCATTGTTTATAAACTCACCAGCCAATACATACACCCATACATCTCAGGTTGGGTTGTCAACAGGCTTACACACAGAACCCACATGGTAAGTCTAGTGGCCTCCAGGTCCAACTCTTAACCAGTCACAACTGGTGTCCCATAGGACTCAGTCCTGGGACCCCTACTGTTTGCCATACACTTCTCAGAGGTATAGGCAAACACAGGTGGACTACAGCAGACCATGTTTGGTGATTACTGCAAAGTGGGGGCCATAATTGACAGTCCAGCTGTCACAGACATCCTTCAAGGGGCCTCACATAGACCAACACAGGATGTCACAGTCATGGCCTCCAGCTAAAGGCCATGAACTGCACGGTCATTCCATGTTGGGAAAACTAAACACCCACATATTAACATGAGTGGCAGCCACTTTAATACAGATGAGGTAATGGGTATGTGGGGACTACATTAGATAGTGATCTCTCCTTTGACAATCATATCTCCAAAGTTCTTAGTCCATCCATCTATGTAGGCCATCTGATTACTTAAGGATTCGCATCTAGACATACTGAGGTTATTGTGCCACTTTACTCATCACTCATCAGTCCCATCATCGAGTATGATAACCCATTTGGGATGTACCTCAGAAGACACATCCGACAGCTGGAGGGTCCATGAACATACCTCACCAAGTGCATTACTGGCCTCAGACATGTGTCTCATGCTGCCAGACTGCATGAACTCTTGCATTACTCAGTGGCATCTCGTTCACTCAGAGATGATCTTTGCTGCCAACAAAGCCATGTCCAAATCAGGCTTCATGGATATGCTCCACCTATGGGAATCCATGTCACAGTGAGTCACACACTGTAATGAGCTAAACCTCGCCACAACCATAACTAGAAGATGCTGGTGTGACAGATTCCTGTCACAGGTACTCCCCATGCTTTGGAACTACAACCATGATTACATTATACGGAGCCCCTCACTAACACTCCAGGGACACCTTGCAGACTGGATGGGGAACAGTGGGTACACCCCAGGGATCATGCAGTTGGCTCTGCTCCACAGAGGGACAGTTAGTTAATCAATGGGGTGGTGACAGCTGACACATTTCAGCTAGACATATGAATGGCCGTGGGCAGTTAGCCAAATATCTACCTATGAACATATACATACAGTATCATAGCTTAATTTACTGTTCAGGTGTTAACTTACCTTGTGCCAATAGTGGTTGTGTGTATAATAGTTGAGGGCTGCCTCTGTAGGATGCACACAGTAGACCACCTATACATGACAATTTACAGGTGGTCTTGCGTGTGTGCCATCCATGTTTACTGTGTGTGCAGATAGAAAAGGGTGTCAGCCTGTAGGTGCCTACACTGTCAGTGTGTGTGCTATACATTCCCTCTTTGCCAAGGCATGGGCATACTGGGCATGCCTCCATCTGCCTACTGGGGCTGGCTCAGGGTGTTCGTGGTCTGAGTACCTCTGTGCCTGTGGGGCTCTTGGCAATGGTGGTGGGCTATGAGGGCCTTCACCATTCTGCCCCTGCTGCAGCTGTTTCCACAGGATCATACTGTGTAGCATGGCACATACTATGTAGATATGGGCACACGTGCCTGGAGAGTACTGCAAGGCTCCTCCAGATATGTCCAAGCAACGAAACCATGATTTCAACATCCCAAACACACACTCTATGATGATTATAGTTTGTGCGTGTGCCTCATTATAGCATTCTTGCATGGGTGTGTGTGCATTTCTGATGGGAGTCATCATCCACGGTTCCAGTGCATAGACAGCATCCCCCACCAGGTGGCCATATGGGATGTCCCCCCCCCAGGCAAATACCTGATACAGCTGTGAGGCATGCCAGATGTGGGAGTCGTGATAGCTTCCAGGGCTGCCAGCACACACATCCATGATAATGCCCTGGGCATTGCACATGACCTGGCAGTTGATGGAGGGGTATCCCTTGCAGTTTAGGTAGCGCCTTCCCTGCTCACCGGGTGGTGACTTGATGTGTATGTGCATGCAGTCTATTGCACCCAGTACCTCTGGGTATTCTGCCACATGGTGGAAGAGATGCATATTGCTGGCCAACTCCTCCTGCGTTCGGGGGAAGTATTTATTTATTTATTTTATTTATTATTTATTTAACATTTGTTGACCGGGAATGTCCGACTAGGTTCCACAGATCCTGTTTATAGCGGAGGCCCGGGGAGAAATGCTCCAAATAAGTATATGTGTATATGTGCTCATTGGCATGTGGTAACATGACATCCAGGAACTGGTGGAGTACCCTGGATGCTGATGCCTGTGAGACCCCCAGGATATCCCCAGTTGGCCTTTAGAAGGTACCTGTGGCAAGTATTCTCAAGCTTTACACATACATTTGTGTCCACTGGGATGGGTTCCCCTCTGTTATTTCTCACTCTGAGGCATGGCTGGCATAGCTCAACAAGTTGCTGTATGGTGTCCCTGTCCACCCTGTAATGCTCTTTCTCCAGATCATTTAGCCACTGGTAGGTTACCCTTGGTCTGGACACTCTTCTCCTCCTCCGGTGTCTGAGGTGGTTGTCAGCATCATCCTCCACACCACCTTCAGCCTCCAACACATGCTGATGAATCAAAGCTATGGCAGCCCCTACCATGCACATTTAAAAGGTTCCCTGTCTGTTTACACCAATGGTGCAGAGTGTTTGGGAATATGCAAGTGTGTGTGAGGTGCTTTCACACTTTATACTATTGTGCTTTGGATGCTGCTGATGTCATTGGGTGTGTATGTGCAAATCCAGCTGCAGGGTATCTTAATTATGGGTTTTACAGTGAGTACTGAAATTGTGGGGCCTTTGATGTTAAATTATGCTTGCCTGCCATGATTAATCTGTTGCTCTTTATTTCACTTTTCAACCAGAATCCCCTTCCATTGACAGGCATGTATCCAGCTGCCGGCTTTCTTGTTTTGTACTTTCTCTACCCAGGAATGTGTTGCAAAATGTGTTTTGTTGCTGTTTTACTGCAATTTTGCTTTATTCTGCTATGACAGTTCTGTTTTCTTTGCAGTACGGCACGTCCCCTTTCCTGTTCTGCAGATAGCTGCTAGCAGCCTTGTTAGCTGTTGTCAATGGCCCACTGTGGGTTTCTCGGTGTTAATTACTCATTTGTACTCCTATTTCCATGCTGCAGCATTTCCTTATCTTTTTCCCATATCCTTCCCGTTTCCGCTCTGGTGCGCACCACGCACAGCCGTTTACCGGGGTTACAGCACTTTTTCATCCACGTTCACATGCACATTCTATTACCTTGTGTGCTCTCAGCTAAGCCAAGCTATGGCTACTTCAACACACCCCTATCCTGCAGCTTTGCTTAGCAACAGACAAACAGGGTTAGCAATGCCCCAATGTGCTTACAGCAATGGTGCACACCCCTCTCTGGATGTCATTTTTATCTCAAGGGCTCACCTCGGTGGTATAATGCTACACTGTTTTGTGCATCCTTACACCAGCAGGAAATCTGCGATTCAGTATTACTCCTCTCATTTGCATGGTATTGCCTACTAATTCCTAGCTACTGCGCATAACACTGTTACTGCCCCTTAGCAACCCTTGCACCATGAGTATAGTATAGCATGCCTGCCACTGACTATTATGCATAAATCATGATATGTGTTTCATTGCAGTTTTATTCGATATTTTTGTATATTCCTTGCCATCACCTTTGCGCACCGATGCCCTGTGCTTTAACTTCGTGTTAGTGTGGGCATAATATTAAATGTTCTTTTTCATATTTTGTGCATGTTGTTTTATGCCAATGGCATATATTAACAGTATAATACATGAGTTTGGTCCACTGTCATGGCTCCAATTTTATGTTTGAAAAATGTAAACCGTTTTTTTCAGTTTACATTTCTGCATGCTTACACTACGCCTGCACCACTTCCTGATTCGCTATATATCTTCATTTGCATGCTACACTGCTGCGCATGGGGTGATTAGCATACATGCGCCGGGATATGTGCGGGTATGGCGTACACAGGTATTGCACGTGGAAACAGCTCGTACCTGAATCGCTCGGTGGCCATATTTGGTGTTCGATCATCAGTGCTAAGCCTGCACCTGGCGCAAGCTTCATGAATCCCGGGGATAGACATAACAGAAGAGTGTATAATTCTTGTTCAAAAGGTATGATTGCATAAGGTAAGGAACATAATGAAATACCATTTAGTAGCAGGTATCAGGTGATATTATAGTAACAGTTATGAAGACTTGAATCGGCATGTAGCAGGACATGTACTTAATGCAAAAGGCAGTTGAACATTTCCCGTTCCATTTAGAGAAAGACTGATGAGTAAAGGATGGTTAACAAAAGTAGAAGTGGGTTATGATATGAGGAAAGAGAATCGTTAACTGAGCCGATTAAAACAATTACATTGTGGTATTCAAATAGAAGGTTTTGTAGGTTTTACCCTGGGTTTGGACATTTCCTAATAAATAGACAATGGCAGTTTTTAACATCACAAGAGCGATTCTGTGGATGGCTTTTCCCGTCATGGACAGAATAGAAATAGGTTTGAGTAAAGGCATTATTTTTGAGCTGTTATTGTGCAGAGTATGTGGAATAGGTTATAGTCAGTAATGAGCAAGTAGGAACAGAAGTTTAGAAAGAGTAGTTTGTGTAGGATGGTGATAAATTGGAAGGAGGTCTAGGCTAACCAGGAGAGCATTGCTGGAGATAAGGAAGTGCATTTATGGGTTCTAGCCTGTGAAAGATTTTACATATTTATTAATCTTGTTTATTTTTAGTTTGGCTGTAATTCAGGTGAAAAAATGGGAAGCACATATTCAGGTTTAAGGAGTAACATGTTTTTGGCAATGGATTATTTAGTTTCTGGGTAATAAGATTAGTCAGTTAGTAAGCAGACTTGAGTTGGTTAAGGAATTTGAAAACATAATGAGAACAGAAAATTAAGAAAGGGTCAAATACAACAATATAATTTGTGCAGAAGTCAGCCCGTGAGACAGGATTAGCTGAAGATTCACAGATACTGAGGGTAGACGTGGTAGGAAGATGCCAATAGGTTTTGAAGACCATTGTTTTCATTTTGGTGGAATTAATAGGAGTTTGTTGTGAAAGAGCCAGGATAAGACTTTGATGAAGCCAAACTGCAGAAGCATTTACAATTCACAGGTGGAAGACGAGACACTTAGAAGTAAGTGATTATCAGCATAAAGTGCCATTTTAATCTAATACTAATACAGAAAAACACTGTTTCTCAAATCTGGAAGAAATTCTATGTTATACGCTTACATAAAAGAGGCAACTCCACTGACCCCACCAGCTACAGGCCTATGGCTATTCTGTCTCCTCTATCAAAAATACTTGAGAAGTGCATTCATAAACAGCTCATAGATAATCTTCTACAAGAAAATCTCCTAATCCCTACCCAACATGGCTTTCCCCCTACCACAGTACCTCCACAGCACTAGTATCTTTCACACAAGCTATCTCCATATCACAAGACAATAATAAACTCATTTCCTGTCTTTTCCTTGACTTTTGAAAAGCCTTTGACACCATCTCCCACAACATTCTCCTATCAAAACTTTCTAGCTTTAATCTCTCCAATGCTGCTATTTCCTGGTTTATTAGCTATCTCTCAAAGAGACAGGAGTCAGTAAAATGGCTCTCTGCAACCTCTCCCTTCCTACCAGTCCACACTGGAATTCCCCAAGGCTCTCTTCTTGGACCCCTACTATTTAACATTTTTACTACACTTCCTGTCCTCACCCTTCACTAATTCAGTAAGCGGATGACTCTACAATAATTTCGTACTTTGATAGTCTGTCTGACTTCCTCACTCTTACTCAAGAATCTCTCCACTTTGTCAAATCTTGGCTAATCTCAAACCAGGTCCTACTAAATCCTAAAAAAAAAAAAAAACTTCTCCTCTTCCATCCCCAAACCCTCCAAAACCTCAAAGCTGCTTTCACCATCTCTTCACTCAACAACACAACTATCAAAGTTGAAGCCCACACTAAACTTCTAGGGGTCATAATAAATGACCAACTAAAAGTTGATCTTTACATACAGCATTGTAGTAAAAAGACCCATAAAAAACTTGGCCTGCTCTATAGAAATAAAAAAATTCCTCACAAATGAATCTGAAACCTCTCTTGAACAAGCTTATCTACTACCCACTCTTTTATATGCTGCCCGTATTCTTACTAACCTACAAACTAATTTCTTGGCTAAGCTAGAACTCACCTACAACAAAATTGCTAGATTTGCTTCAAATCATCCCTTTCCCTCACATCACTGTCTATCTCTTTAAAAGCCTTCAATGGCTAGAACTCTGAGATCAACTTCTTCTGCCTCAGCTACACCTGACTCATTCTGTTCCTAACCAACCCAATTCCTGTCCAGCTCTCTCAAACATCTTTTCTCTCTACACACACACTCTGTAGCTCTGACCAACACCTCCTGGAGAATTACAACCCCCCCCAAAAAAATAAAACATTGACAAACTCCTCTACAACCACTCAGTTGCCAACACATGGAACAAACTGCAAACTGCCCCTATATGTTAGAATGATTCCCAGCACTTCCTGTTTTAAAAAGTCCTTAAAGGACCTTCTATTAAATTCCTGGACTTGTTATTGTACTGACCCTACATAAACACTTCCCCCACTACCATTTATCACTCCTTAATCTTACTTTATTTTTTAGCCTGCATCTTTGCAATCAAAAGGGGCCTATTTTCATACTGCTGCATGTTTTAAATGTGTAACATTTATTTAGTGGCCCCAAAGTGATGTTATAATTTCATACTGCTGCATGTTTTAAATCTGTACCATTTATTTAGTGGCCCCAAAGTGATGTTATATTTTCATACTGTTGCATGTCATAAATCTGTAACATTTTAGTGGCCCCAAAGTGATGTTATAATTTCATTTTGCTGCATGTTTTAAATCTGTAACATTTATTTAGTGGCCCCAAAGTGATGTTATAATTTCATACTGCTGCATGTTTTAAATCTGTACCATTTATTTAGTGGCCCCAAAGTGATGTTATAATTTCATATTGCTGCATTTTTTAATCTGTAACATTTATTTAGTGGCCCCAAAGTTATGTTATATTTTCATACTGCTGCATGTTTTAAATCTGTAACATTTATTTAGTGGCCCCAAAGTGATGTTATAATTTCATATTGCTGCATGTTTTAAATCTGTAACATTTATTTAGTGGCCCCAAAGTGATGTTATATTTTCATACTGCTGCATGTTTTAAATCTGTAACATTTATTTAGTGGCCCCAAAGTGATGTTATAATTTCATACTGCTGCATGTTTTAAATCTGTACCATTTATTTAGTGGCCCCAAAGTGATGTTATAATTTCATATTGCTGCATTTTTTTAATCTGTAACATTTATTTAGTGGCCCAAAAATTATGTTATAATTTCATACTGCTGCATGTTTTAAATCTGTAACATTTATTTAGTGGCCCCAAAGTGATGTTATATTTTCATACTGCTGCATGTTTTAAATCTGATACCCTTCAACTAGCCTCCTCACCATTTCTTAATTTCTTCATACCTTGCACTAAGCCTAGCACTGATGACAAAGCCTTCTGTGCACTGTCTCATACACTGGAGCCCCATTCCTTATCCTCAGCTGCTGTACTCACTGTCAATATCACTTTAAAATTTTCACCTGAATGACAAAGCACCCTGCACCTGCTACACTGCAGATTCACAGCTTATATTTCCAGACAAATAACAGTTGGTCTGTGCTGTTAATAGTTTATTTTGGTGTTTGAATGTGTTGTGCTCACCACATAATTCTGCACAGTGATATTCTTTCCTCTAATATAAGTTGTAGTTTTTGTTTTCCTTCTGCCACTGTTCCCAAGTTGTGGCTAAAAACTGACCATGAAAGCCAACCCATTATATTGTAAATGTAAATATTGGCTGTTTAAATGCGCTCCTTAGATAGCAAAGTAATTAAATAAAAGTAAAAGTAAAAAGGAGAGCATGAGGCAGATTATGTTTCAATGTGTCACAACCGTTTCACAGTTCTGAATATATTATCCGTATGCCAAAGGCAAAAAAGTTTCTAAAAGTTACCAGTTAGACTAAACGTTTCCAAGCATTACCAGCTCTTCCAGGCAGATTTTTTCAAGCATTACCAGCTTAGCTAAAACGTTTAAGCATTACCAGCTTAACAGCATCATATAATCGACCAGAACTTCCAAACTAGTGTTCCAAGCAGTGCGATATAAACAGCGTTCCACTTCTCGGCCAATAAATCCCCTGTTTGAAAACAGCAACGTTCGTTTCACCTTGTTTCACCAACAATAAACGGATCGACCAAGATATTTATCCAAAAGCCTTATATTTATTTAAAATACAACAGATTGGCAAGCGCTTTCACCCGTAGGCTTCATCAGGCCACTTATAACTGATATACATTTCAAATGAATTTATATTACAATTCAAAGTAACGTGACTTTCTTTAATTAATACATCACTTCACCCAGATTTTCAAGCTTACACATTTTTATATATATGTTATATTAAAAAAACATCATTATGCAAAAATTTCACTAAAACATTATCATTCTTAATAAGAATTACAAACATACTCTAGGTTAAGACGACTGCATATATACATAGGGTAAATCAGCTATTTCACTTATTTACATCTTAGCGCTTTTCACGGGCTTATATATGTGTGCTGAATCAGCATGTGAAAGCTTTATTTATATACAATATTAAATGTATATATTTAAATTAATATATTCCTTTAACTCTATATATCAGACCTAGAAATCAATATTGTAAATTTATATACGAAAAACAACTATGTACGTTAAAACTGAATAATTAGCCCTATTAAAAATGGACATATATTACACACTAGGATAATGAGATGTCACAATACCATTCAATGAAGAGAAAAACATTTTTAGCGGTACTCACACAAAAACTTTTAAAAACTTTTGTAGAAAACTAAATGTTGAATAATAATGTAAAAAACATTTCTTTATACTAACTAAAAACTAATATCAAATATTTAAGGCTCAATGGTACATCCATAATCACGTCCCTAAATTTCATTGTATAATATATACCTAACAAAACATGATATACTATCTACTATTCCTTGCTTATTTATCTAATATATTTATACATGCATATAGTAATCGATGCTAAATTTATACATGTATATAATAATCAATACATTTTACCTACATATATAATGTTTATAAAGAAATAAATATATAATCTAAAATATATATTATATTCCCTAATTTCATATCAAATATATAATAAGCAAAAACTAATCAATTCATTTACCTTTTATTCTTCTATTTTTCAAAATAGGTTTGATAGGGACCCTATCGTTAAGTCCAGGTTCACGATCCGCCCTGAGTTTAATTATCCACTTACCTTCATTACATTAAGTGGTATTACGTATAGTACCTCTACGTATAGTGGGTTTATTGACATAAACAGCTTTAAACTTAAATTTATGTTCGATAGAGGTAGACGCTACATGTTTCGACAGTGCATTTTTCTCTGAATTTATCCTGATGTTATAGAGATGTTCCCTTACTCTATCTCTGAGTCGTCTATCTGTCTTACCCACATAAAAAGCTGGGCATAACTGGCACGTGGCTAAATATACCACGTGTGTAGTTTCACAATTTGCCTCACAATAGAATTTAAACAATTCTTGAGTTACTGGGTGTATGAACGTTGCTGATTCATCTATAGTGTCACAAAATTTACATCTTCCACATGGTCTAGTCTTGTGTATAGTATATATAGCCTGCCCCCTAACCACATTTGTTCAAGAGATTAATTCACTAACTGGATTTTTAAAATTTACAATGATGGCATCTCAGGAGTATATATCATATTTAGATGTATTTGATGAGAAAATAATGGATGGGTACTTAAATACTGCAGTTCATCGTAAGGCATGTCATAGGAGTTCATACTTGCACAGGTATAGCATGCACCCTAATTACATTTTTAAGAATGTGGTTAGGGGGCAGGCTATGCGCATGTCAAGCTTGAACTCAACTGATACAGGGTATAATCAAGAAATTAAGAAATTAAAACAACAATTTGCTCAGAGATCTTATAAAACATGAGAGATAGATGAAGCCCTTGTTGACCTCGAGGAGTTAAGAAAAGGGAGAGCATATCCATTTTATGCTGATCAGAGCCAAATAGTGGCAAATGGTCCAGAAAGAAATAGTGGTAACCCTGGAAACATGAAAGTAGGCATATACTATACACAAGATGTAGATGAAATTAGGGACGCATATAGTAAGTATTGGGAACTCCTACAGGTGGATACTGCCATCTCAGAAGTGGTAGGAAGGGAGCCCAAATTCATTTACAAAAATAAGTTGAATCTATACAGAATGTTATGTGGCCCAAATAGAGTTAATTATAAGAATAATAGTAAGAAAGAGTCAGTTAATACTAGACCATGTGGAAGATGTAAATTTTGTGACACTATAGATGAATCAGCAACGTTCATACACCCAGTAACTCAAGAATTGTTTAAATTCTATTGTGAGGCAAATTGTGAAATTACACATGTGGTATATTTAGCCACGTGTCAGTTATGCCCAGCTTTTTATGTGGGTAAGACAGATAGACGACTCGGAGATAGAGTAAGGGAGCATCTCTATAACATCAGGATAAATTCAGAGAAAAATGCACTGTCTAAACATGTAGCGTCTACCTCTATCGAACATAAATTTAAGTTTAAAGCTGTTTATGTCAATAAACCCACTATACGTAGAGGTACTATATGCAATACCACTGAATGTAATGAAAGTAAGTGGATAATTAAACTCAGGGCGGATCGTGAACCTGGACTTAACGATAGGGTCCCTATCAAACCTATTTTGAAAAATAGAAGAATAAAAGGTAAATGAATTGATTAGTTTTTGCTTATTATATATTTGATATGAAATTAGGGAATACAATATATATTTTAGATTATATATTTATTTCTTTATAAACATTATATATGTAGGTAAAATGTATTGATTATTATATACATGTATACATTTAGCATCGATTACTATATGCATGTATAAATATATTAGATAAATAAGTAAGGAATAGTAGATAGTATATCATGTTTTGTTAGGTATATATTATACAATGAAATTTAGGGACGTGATTATGGATGTACCATTGAGCCTTAAATATTTGATATTAGTTTTTAGTTAGTATAAAGAAATGTTTTTTACATTATTATTCAACATTTAGTTTTCTACAAAAGTTTTTAAAAGTTTTTGTGTGAGTACCGCTAAAAATGTTTGTCTGTTCATTGAATGGTATTGTGACATCTCATTATCCTAGTGTGTAATATATGTCCGTTTTTAATAGGGCTAATTATTCAGTTTTAACGTACATAGTTGTTTTTCATATATAAATTTACAATATTGATTTCTAGGTCTGATATATAGAGTTAAAGGAATATATTAATTTAAATATATACATTTAATATTGTATATAAATAAAGCTTTCACACGCTGATTCAGCACACATATATAAGCCCGTGAAAAGCGCTAACATGTAAATAAGTGAAATAGTTGATTTACCCTATGTACATATGCAGTCGTCTTAACCTAGAGTATGTTTGTAATTCTTATTAAGAATGATAATGTTTTTAGTGCAATTTTTGCATAATGATGTTTTTTTAATATAACATATATATGAAAATGCACAAGCTTGAAAATGTGGGTGAAGTGATGTATTAATTAAAGGAAGTCACGTTAATTTGAATTGTAATATAAATTCATTTGAAATGTATATCAGTTATAAGTGGCCTGATGAAGCCTACGGGTGAAAGCGCTTGCCAATCTGTTGTATTTTAAATAAATATAAGGCTTTTGGATAAATATCTTGGTCGATCCGTTTATTGTTGGTGAAACAAGGTGAAACGAACGTTGCTGTTTTCAAACAGGGGATTTATTGGCCGAGAAGTGGAACGCTGTTTATATCGCACTGCTTGGAACACTAGTTTGGAAGTTCTGGTCGATTATATGATGCTGTTAAGCTGGTAATGCTTAAACATTTTAGCTAAGCTGGTAATGCTTGAAAAAATCTGCCTGGAAGAGCTGGTAATGCTTGGAAACTTTTAGTCTAACTGGTAACTTTTAGAAACTTTTTTGCCTTTGGCATACGGATAATATATTCAGAACTGTGAAACAGTTGTGACACATTGAAATATAATCTGCCTCACGCAACCCATTATATTGCCTAACAAAATGAATAATTAAAGGACACTGGCGATAACATGAGTATGAGTTATTAACAAGAGTTTACGGCTAAGCAGATAACCACTCATCACTGATGTTACAAAGCTTAGCAGAATGTATGTTCTGTCATTAGACTGTTAGGCCCTGTTGTTAATGATTCCTTTGTTATAATTAAGTTTTTTTGACTAATTATAGTGAGATGATCCCAAGAAGTAGGGCAGTGTAGCACGCAGGTTAGCAATACTGCACCATAGCACTGGGATCCTGTTTTTTTTTCTTGGCTGGGGTACATTTTGTTAGGAGTTTGAATGCTCTGTTTCTGTTTACATGGACACCTACTGGGATCTTCAGTTGGCTTCCACAGTCTAAATGCCTACTGGTAGCTTGATTGACAATGCTACAATTGTTTCTAGGTGTGCATGTGCACATTTGAGAAAGTGTGTGTGTGTGCGTGTGTGTATATATACTTGCATGCAGACACATATATGTGTATGTGCACATGAACCTTGCCATGGTCTGATGCCCTGTCTTGGAATTCTTCCTGCCTTGTGCCCCTTGTTGGGATGAAGTCTTGCCCTCATGAGCCTGAATTAGACTGAAATGTATAGAGAAACATGTATGGATTATCTCTTCTAGAATGATCTTTTTTTCAAAAAATATACATAACAAAAGAATACAAAGTTCAATATATAGATGCAGCAGAGCATTTTCCCTGTGTCCTTATCAAATTTTCCCTGGTTAGTAAAGATACCACCTGGGGCATTCCCTAAACATAGATCATAAACCTGGTGAGATCTGCCTAATTAACAAAATGAAATAAATGTGAGTTGGGACCTAAGTTTATGAAGCTGATGTGGAACTGGCTAGCTGATAGGAAGCAGAAGATAGTTGTTGTAAGGAACTGTCACACAGGATGCCATTGGTCAGTGCGGTCTGTGCCTGGAGAATAAAGTCCGGAGCAGTGCTCAACAAAGGGAGAGTAGCAGGATGGCAAGTGGAATATGGGTCAATGAATGGGAGAAAAAGCCCAGAACACTGGAAATGTACAGACATTTGGAAGGCAGGAAAGGTAGCTATGATGTGGGAAGGCAGCATCATTAAATACTGTGAATGTGGCACAGAACTGACACTATATGATGTGTAATGGGGAATCGGGAGCATAGGTAGCAACTGGGAGGGGGGGTATTTGAACATCTGGAAATATTACTTCAAAAAGCAAGTGACGGAGCCATGGAATACAGTTGTGAAGTAAAACTACAAGGGACAGATGGAAAAGAGGGTGAGATAGTGAATGGACAACTACATATAGTGAACTGCAACATTTTAGAAGCCCTTTTTGTTGAACCAGAGGTCTTCTTTCACTGACATCTGTTTGTGTGTGTGTGTGTGTGTGTGTGTGTGTGTGTGTGTGTGTGTGTGTATTCATATATGCAAATTAAAGTATATCAATATTCCAAAAATGAACTGTAAAATGTATGACAAAATGTTTTTAATGGGGGGGGGGCAGTCCTTCATAACCCCACAAATTATATTCATTCTTTTTCTCTTGTTACTTTCAGATATCTGGTCTTCATCATGCCAAATGTCAGATGTGGCTGTAGACATTTTATTCCTTGTGGATAGTTCGGGGAGCATCACTACCTATGAATTTACAAAGATTCGTGAACTTGTAGAAAAACTAGTGAACACCTTTGATGTTGGATTGCAGCGGGTATTGGTCAGTCTTGTCTTTATTTCAAGCAACCCAATTCTGAGTTTTCATTTTCGGGAATATCTGACCACTTCTGAGCTGAGGAGGGCTGTAACACAGCTGGAACAACAATTTGGGGATACCAACTCTGGTAAAGCCTTTAC
The DNA here is from genome assembly GCF_019279795.1 of Protopterus annectens. Lineage (NCBI taxonomy): Eukaryota > Metazoa > Chordata > Ceratodontiformes > Protopteridae > Protopterus > Protopterus annectens. Next base: position 13,209,141 of record NC_056741.1, on the reverse strand, counting down.
TTTTGCTCAGGATCATGTCTTTACACCTGAAGGAGGCTCTAGAATGGACGTGCCCAAACTTGTGGTTTGGATAACTGATGGATTTTCTACAGATGATGTTATTCAGCCCTCCCATCTCCTTAAGGAAAAAGGTGTACAGATACTGGCAGTATCAACAGGAAGAACAAGTTATGGGCTGCGAGAAGCTGTCAGTACTCCAGATGAAGAATTTCTTTTCTTTACTGAGATGGACAACCTACCTCTGATTTCTAACCAGTTATGCACAGCGATTTTTGGTTAGTATACTGTACTTGGTAAATATTGGTAAGCACTGTCTCACTTGCCTTTTATAATCTATATTTATTTATTAACAAGTAAGTGAAATGGCTTGTCTCAGCTCCTTGGAAGCCACGGCCAGAGCTGCAAGGGTAAATACTATGTAGATATGGGCATCTGTAGAAGAGTCTGTAAACCATTATATTTTTGGGAAATGGGATGAGTCAGCATATTCAGAGAATCTCATACTGACATGGGGACAACATGCAAAACTCCATGCAGACATTGACCAGAGGAGAGAATTAAACCTTCAACCCTGCATTTTTGAGGCAGCAGTCATAATCACTGGGTTGCCATGCAGTTTGCAGTCAGTGTATATTTCATACCAACCACTTATCAAAGAGACAGCAGCAATGTAAAAGTAAACTTACCCACATCATTACTCCACTAACACTTTCCGGCTTTGTGTTTGAGAGGACAATCCTTTCATGGAATGTGAAAGACTGAGACATTTTGCTTTTGAAGTCAAGAGTGTGTATTTACCCAACATGCTGCAACTTACCTACACCCATTACCTATCTGTTTACCCAACTTTGACCTTATAGGAAGCACAGATGCTAGTGTGATGAGAAAGATATTTGCTTACTAGCATGAGTACTAGCCTGTGCATAATGCAGGCTTCCCCACACATTGCTGCTAAGATGACCTTGAAGATTAATGTTTCACTTATGGGCAGTGTGTAACACATGATTTTGCACTCCGCCATCACATGCCCTTCTTGATTTGGTGAGACTTCCTCCTTTGGGTGAAAATAACTGACTCTCACTAATTATCCATGTTGCCAGGCACCATGTGATAATTCCTTGCAAGGCTGCCTTGCTCAGTGATCCTCAGTGCCCTGACTATGCTATGGATGAGGAAGATGAAGGCCACAGAGCAGAGCATGCAGAACTGAATCTTTCTGTTTCTCAGCGGTGGCAGGAATGCAATGCAGAGATACAATATAGTTTTCACATTTACTGTTCTTTGTACTTAACTGACATGGGTGAGGACAGGAGAGACTCTAAAATGGTGAGAAAAATGTCCTGTGTCAATATACAGTTCTGAGTACAGTGTAGGTAAGTCCTGAACTCACTTTACAAACTATTCTTGACTGATTACCTAGAATAACATTCTGCTTATACAAGATAGGTTTAGTGCTTTTGTTCGGCCTTCCTTCTTTTCTTGTACAAGATAGTCTGATGAAGCTTGTTAAATATCCTTAACATTATCTCTTTTAGGCCAACAATGTAGCCTAGTTGTTAAAATGATGGGATTCATGTTGATTGGTTGAATCCACTTCAATCAAAAGTGCATTTGATCAAAAGAATTTTGCAGAATCCACTTTCTGTGCAACTCTGAAGCAATTTTCTTTTTTTTTTTTGTGGGAAGGCAACCCCACTGCCCTCCCCGCTCCATTGTGGGAGGATTCTCCCCACTCCCCAAACATATATATATCTCCTCTGAGGTCTTACATCAGTGGAGAAAAAGGGAAATTCCGCTGTTGCTGAAAGCAGTTTTGATGTAATTGTTTTGGTCAAATTCCCTTTCTATTGAAGTGGACTGAACCTATTAACAGGCTCCCAGATAGTGTATTACAGACTATTAGTGTAGATTTCCACAACTCCCTTCTACATGCTTTGTGAACAAGTACATCATGTGACCAGCAGCACTTCCTGATCATAACTAAAAATATCTAATGGTGCATAATGTTCTTTATGTAAGAAGAGAAATAAAAATGTTCTTTGTAGGGATCACAGCAGCTGTACTAGTCAAAAAGCACGGGAGTTAGCTGTAGACATATGCCAGTGTGACCAACCCGATTAGAAGAACTTTGTCCATACCCATTTTGCTGTATTCCTCATGCTGCAGATATTAGACAGATGCTGGGTAGGTGGAAAAGAACTATGTATGCATCTTTTGTTCTTTTTGCCATGATCCAGGCATTTGGTCAGCATTATTACTTGTGAAAGAATCTAAATGTGAAGCTCACAGAGTGATAAGTACTGATTTGCCTGGATACATCACAACAATTTGAAACATGCAGAAAGTATCCTTATATTAGAAAGAAAGCCTTGAGCAGTTGGGCTATATTGCTTAAGTTCTATCTGGGGCACCAAGAACTCATCACTTTGGGCCAAGTAAAAATAAACAAGAAAATGCTAGAATGCTAGAAGTTAGTTACCTTTGAAGTGGTAAAGGGTAGGTGCACTCTGTTTGACAGCATGAGGACCATGGCAATCTGGAAGAATCTCAGAGTACACCCACCACTCCTCTGTTGAAGGAAGCCATTTGAGATGGTTTACACCTTATGAATGTGCTCCCTGGTCATCTTCCAGAGCAAGAAACCCCAGTGCAGATTGCGCATATGTTGGAGAGATTATAGGCCGGATTCATAAAGGTTACCACAAAGTGTACATTAGTGTAACCTTTCTGAGTGAACAGACAGCACAAGCATTGTGGAAGTTCTATTCTTGAATTTAGTGTACAGTTTCTGGTAACCTTTATAAATCTGGTGTTATATCTGCTAGCTCACCTAGGAATACCTGAGAATCCTACAGGATGAGCTGGAGACTTTTACTGGGAATATGGAGCTCTGGTTTTCTGCACTCATTTTGTTTCCACTACTACCCTCAACAGAGAAAGTGGTTTAGAAAATGGATGGTTGGATGGATGTTAAAATAATTAAAACCTACAGAAAAAAGAAGCCACGGTGGTACAGCGGTAGCGTTGTTGCCACACAGCAAGAGGTTCTCCTGTTCAATTCTCGGCTGGAGTGCCTTCTGTGTGGAGTCTGCTTGTCCTCCCCGTGGTCAAGTGGCCTCCGAAAGACATGCATGAATGGGTGTGCCTTTGCTGAAGGTTGGGCGTTGGGCTGGCAACTCGGCACCATAAAAATCTACTGCCAATCGCTAGTGGACCGGAGTTCTGCTGTGGCGACCCCTAACAGGGAAAAGCTGAAAAGAAAAACAACAACAAAAAGTGAGCACAGAAAAAAAACAAGGAAGGCAGAATAAAGGGAAAGTAGTATGGGTGGAAGGTTACAGTTTATTTATTTGTTTATTTATTTATTTATTTATTTATTTATTTATTTATTTATTTATGTATTTAGTTATTCATATTTTGTTGACTGGGTTAATCCCCACTGCCTTTTTTCAGGGGAGACCCAAGGTGTTTTTCATAGTGATTAGGGGAACTTTTGTCAGGGCATCAGGGAACTTCCCTACTCTTGGTAGTAGGGGAATCACTTGTATGTAACATGACAGACTTCTTGTTCCATTCCAGGAATGGAAGCAGCCTGGAGAAGCAGGGAGAAAACATGACTGATTCAGCTTTTGCTAAAATTGGAACGAAAGTTGCTGAAAATGTAGTTGAAATGGTAGCATCACTACCAGAGGTTTTTTCTAATGATGTGGGTGCAGAACAAACAGTGACATTGGAGGAAAAGGAGATTGTAGCTGAAAGAGAGATGGATTCAAAGGAAAACATTCAGAGGAGATTGTTTGAAGAAGAGACAGTTACCTCTGAAAAATGCATAATTATGACCATCCAATCGGGGGGGGGGGGTGCTGGATGATTATTTGGAAGAAATGGTATACCAAAGTGATCTAGATAATGGAGCAGCAATTTCATGGAGTGATACCATGGAAAAATAGAAGAAGAAAAAGGAGAACAGACTGTATCAGAAAATTTTCCAGAGACGAAAACGTATGTACAAACGGTTAAAGAAGGAACAAAGAAGAAGAAAGAAGAAATAAAAGAAACAAAAAAGAAGTGTACAGTATGTGTGAGGTATAAAAAAGAAGTGTACAGTATGTCTGAGCAGTAAAAAAGGAGAACGTTTGTACAGGTATGAGGTTTGGGACTCTGTCATAGCACCTCTGGGTGTCAAAGCAAAAGATAATTTTTGTGACTTGATATTTGAGACTCGGCACACCATGGAAAAATTTTTGGGTACATATGAACAAAAGAAAAATATTTTTCCATGATCAGAATATGTGTTGCAAGCTTTTTCAGACAAACAAAAAAAGAATAATGATCCAGTTTAGAATTGAAGTTGAAGCAAATGAACTGAAAGAACATTTGTTAACTATATAAAGAAGTAATGGACACAGAAAGTATACAAAATAATTAAAGAATATGTATTGGAATTTTTTTTTAAAAATAGAACAAAAGATAGAGCAAGTTTATAAAGGTGAAAAATTAAATAACAAAGATAATGAGTATTTTGAACAAAAAATAACTATGAAAGAATTAATGAAATTCTAAAAGATATTAACATGAATTCTGCAACAGGACTGGATGGAATTGAATATGGTATGTATAAAGAAATGAAGGAATGGCAAAAAATAATTTTTGTAGAAGTTATGAATGGTTAGAAACTGGAATTAAAGAAAAAGAGATATGTACAGGAGTTATAAAATTTATATTTAAAAAAGGAAATAAAGAGGAGATAAAATTGGAGACATATAATATTGAATAATATGAATTATAAAATTTTTATGAGAATAATAAAATGGTTAAAAAATGGCTAGACTATATTATCAAAATGTATTCAGAAGAAAAGAAAAAGGAAGTTGAGATATTGTGGGTAATAAGATAAATAATTGATGATATAAATAAAAATGTAGAAGTAAAGGTTATGATAGGGGATATAAGTAAATCCTATGATAATATTCAATATAAATCATTATGGGGAAGTTGGCAGACATATAATGAAAGCAAAAAAATGTTACAAGTAATAAAATATGTTTATGAAAGGTACTATGGGAAACTAAATTTAAATAGCTAGATTGAGGAAGAAATAAAATTAAAATGTGGAATAAAGCAGGGCTGCCCGTCTAGTAGTGCAATGTTCTTATTAGTTATAAATGTAATAGTGAGGGGAATTCATAAAATGTCAAGTAGTGCTGGATACAAAATGATGAAGGAAGTACACTTGCTAATATTGTATAATTATATGGATGATGCTGTACAAATTGTTAAAATAAAGTATGGTTGGAAAAAGTAAATTAAAAATTAAGTATAAAATAAAAATAGTTTAAATATAAATAAAGACAAAAGTAAAAGATTTGGTTTTGAAGGTGTGATAGGAGGTATTGAGTTAAGTGAAAAAATATATAGCTATATTAGGAATAATATTTGGAAGGAATGAATACAGACAATAACAATGGGATAATGTACTCAAAGAAGTAAAGGATATAACTAATTTTTGGAAATCATTGATTTTCATATAGAAAAAAGCACACTTGTTGAACACCATGGTAATAGGAAAAGTTGCTTATGTTGCTAACACCTATATGATTCCTATTAACTATGAAAATAAACTAATGATGATTATATTTTCTTTTATATGGGGCTCTAAACTGAGTCCAGTCAAGAGAGGGATTCTGTATATGAAAGAGCAAGGAAGCTTGGGTTTACTAAACCCAATAGTACATACAGCATCTTTAATTTTATATAAGGTATTAGAACGAATTATGATGGAAAATAAAATCTTGATAGAAATGATGCTGTATTATAAATACAAGGAATTATGGGAAGGAATGGAAGTTAAAAAAATAAGTAAAAGCATTGTGAATGAAGAAATGAAAGTGTACCAAAACAAAATTTTGTTCTGGAAAATAAAAAAAAAAATTTGTCAGAAAAATAAAAAGGAATTGTACTTAAATATTATGGAAGCATTTTATTGTGTTGATCCATGGAAAGATTTAGAAATAGAAAAGAAAAAGCCATAATGATGAGATATAATAACTATAAAAAATAAAGAATGTAATGGGAGATTGCTTATTAGAAAATTGCCTGTAAGACAAATATGCCATACAAGAAAAAACAAGTTAGAATATGGAATAAATGTGGAGAGTTTGAGACTACTGAGCATGTGTTTTTGAAATGTGAAGGAGTTAATAATTTGTGGAAAGAAACATGCAAACAAAATAGGATGAAAATCATGTTAAACCTTGAGCAAATAAATATGGACATAATATAATTTGGTAACAGGAAGAAGTGAAAAAATGGACAGAGTAATATTTTATGTTTCATGGACTATATGAAACAAGAGACTAAATGAAATTAAATACAATGGAAATGTTACTTTTTTCAAGGATTCTGGAGAAAATAATGCTTTAGTTGTGTATAAAAGAGTAGGGAATGCTTAAATTTAAGTTTATAATGTATGGAGATTTGTAAATAATGTAAATATGTAAATAATATGTGATGAATATATCAATAAAAAAGCATTTGTTGAAGGAGAAAAAGTGAAACACTCTCTGGAGCTGCTAGATTTTACAAAAGGGCTGCTACTGCAGTTCTGTGAATTCCAAGATGGAGGAGAGTACAGCAGACCTGGAGAGAAGGGCAGAAAAAAATTTACTGAGGGAAGGAGTAGGAGATGAAATAACTCTTACAAAGGAAGGAGATGAAGCACAATGGAATGACATGGTGGAGAGAGTATTACAGGAGGAAGGAGCTTTCAAGTTGGAAACACAGGCAACAGCTGGTGAAGGGAAAATGATGAAGATATTCTCAGCTGGTAGAGTAGCCAGTCTTCATGGTTTACCACTGCAACAGAGGTTGTTTTTGACACAAGAAAGAAGACATTAAACAGATGCAGCAAAGGAAGGAAAAATATTGAAGAAACAGACAAGATACAGACATTTGCAGTTTATGAACAACCAGAAAGAAGACAACTAGTGGTAAGACTCAGACATAAAAGTGATATCAGTGTGAAGAGGTATGATGTTATGGATGGAATTATTTTGCCACTAGGATTTAAAATTAAAGAGTAAATCACAAGTGAGAAATGATGGTGTACCCAAGGCAAAGCACTGGAAACAGAAGAAAAATGGTACACAGCCACTTATTCTAAACAAACATTCATAATGTCAAAATGCATACAAGATAAAACAAAATTGAAATGAAGTCATGCTTCATAATTTAGCTGCTCTCAGTTTCAACACAAGACTGATGGATAAAGAATTGTTGAAACCTGGTTTCTTGTTAGCCCGTCATCTAAATTGCCACACTAGCTCATTGTGCTCTGATTTGGTCTCCAAGCACCACCCCTAGAATTGTGGGCCATATTATATAAAATCCCAAACCTGAATTTTTTAAAAGAAGGACAGAGCAAAAGAGTATTTAAAAGAGCATTATTATAATTAGCTTTGAATATATCACAATTGTATTTATATATTCTCTTCTGAAGGGTCCGCTCAGTTTTTCCTAAATAGAAAGCAGGGCAGAAATCACACTTAGCTAAATAAACTATGCCACCCATTCCACGATTCCCACTATGAAGAATCATTCTTTAAACAAAGACTACTTTCTTCCAATATAAAAAAAATATTGCCTACAAGTCTCATATTTTATAGTCCCTGCATTATTCATCTTAACATAATCTCTCTTAATTTGTACAAATTCCAATTTTGTTTATGTTGTTAGCCATCTTGTATACAGTAATTGGCTTTGAGCCCAACAATTCATAACATTTTCATTGGTTTTGAAAATATTTCAATTGTTCATTAATATAATTTAATCTTATTAGAACCTGAACTAAATTCCTATCAGGATGCATTTATTTATTTTACATTTGTTGACTGGGCTAGTCTAACTGGATATATGTCCATTTTCAGTAGATGCTCGGGGAGATAAGCTCCAAGACACAATTTAGTAACAAAACATGCTAGTACAATACATTAACAAAGGATGGCAACTCATTACATAACTATTTAACAAACTTATCACATATATAAAGAAAATATCAACAATACAAGGTCAGGTAAATAAAGAAACTAAATAAAAATCTAAAATTAAGAAAATATCAACAGGACAAGGTCAGGTAAATAAAGAAACTAAATAAAAATCTAAAATTTAAGAAAATATCAACAAGACAAGGTCAAGTAAATAAAGAAACTAAATAAAAATCTAAAATTTAAGAAAATATCAACAGGACAAGGTCAGTTAAACATAGCAAGTCTAAAATTTCACACCTGTTATGGACTTTGAGGTGTTTATACTTCAGATTTTTCAGCTCTTTTCCCAGCAGGGGTCCAAATTTCTTGTTTCATTCTGTCATGATCTGTTCACTAATCCCCTTAACCATCTTAACTGGATACCGAATTTCAAAGAACATGTTCTCCAGTTTTATTCTTTCTAAATTAAAAATCTCACAGCTAGATGCCATCCTTGTCAGCCTTATGAACTGGCCCCTACCTAGGCTCCTTTTGTGGCTAAAAGGATGGCAACTCCAAAAATGCAAGTGTTAGTAAATGTGGGCTTCCTTAAAAGGTTGTACGCTAAACCTGTATTGGTCTTAGTAATAATAGTATCCAGAAATGCTATTTCCTGTCCATCAAGTAAGTAAATTTAAGAAATTCAGTGGTCTTATTCAATAAACTGTTCACTTTCCTTCAAGGTACCTGACAAAAAAACAAAAGATATCATGCAGGTAGCTAAGGTAAAGTTTACAAAATTTGAAAAAGGGACAGATGAAAACGTTTTTTTCCCCTTTCAAACAGGACTAGATTAGCAAAAGCACAGGAGGCACCCATGACCACCCCATGAATTTGCTTGTAAAATTCTCCATTGAAAAAATGTAATTGTTATGTAAAGCAATTAACAAAACTCAAAAGAAGAGCAAATGTCCTGATTAGATAAAAATTGAAAAGTGGATATTACATCACCAAACCAAATAGTTTCATCCTTTCCCTTTGGGGGATACTGGTAAAAATATTCACTATGTCATTGGTGATGAAAATAAAATCTGGACTCCACAAATCATGCTTCACCTCCCTAGAAAATCCCAAGAATCTCTAAGCATATCAGATTCCATTAAATAGGGTTTAACATTCTATCTACAAATCTGGCCAAGAGTTAGAGTTTAGAATTGTGGGCCAACGCTGTAGGTCTAAAAGGGGGGGTTATATATATTCTTATTAATCTTGTGTAGTCAGAATATTGTGGGGATGGTAGGATACTCTACATACAAATAATAATAGAGACTCTGAGAAACAGAACCTTGTATTTAGCAATTTTCACGGAATAGGTCAATACGCCTGTATGCAATGTTCACTTGATTCTTAGAAACCTGAGAATAGGTGTCATAATCCTGCTGCATATTAAAATAGTATTTGAATAATCTAAAGCATTAAAAATGACAGTACCACAGCCTTTATCAGGTTTTATGATACAAACAGATTGAATCTCATTTTCCTTTGTCTAATACTGCTTTGTCTTCCTTAGAAAGATTGTAGAAACCATTTTATGTTCATGTGACTCTGTAAAAATCATCTTCACAAACCTTTTCAAAAGTGTATACCAAGGGATGCATAATAGGATTGAATGAGCTCTTCCTCCTGAATTTGATCTCGCACCCACATTGAGTTTTTAGATATAAAAATACAGTTGGATGGAACCACTGGTAATGTGTATACTAAATTGTATCGGAAGGATTGCTACCATAATAGTCATGTTCACCACACTAGTATGCACCCTCCCCATATTTTTAGGAACGTCATTAATAATCAAGCTATACGCATGTCAAAATTACATGCAAGAGATCAGGGCTTTGAAAATAGTTTGATGACCCTGAAGGATGAGTTCCTAGACAGGGGTTACCATGAAAGAGAGGTAAATGAGGCATGCACAGAAGCCAGAACTAAAAGGAACATCACAGGGAAACCATATTTTTCTAGTCCCAGTATGGATGGAGTGTAAATGACCCCTAAGAAAATGAAGAGCAGAGAACAATTAGTGAAGTTTAGTATTACACACTCAACTGATACTCGTTTGATTAAGGATACAATGTATCGTAATTGGCATATATTGGGGACTGATGATAGGGTCAGTGCAATAGTAGGAGAGAAACCTTGTTTTATTTATAAAAATCAAAAAACATTGAAGTAGATGCTCTGCTATACAGATGGATTAGAACATAGATCCATTATGAACTATGGGACTAGGAGATGTAATACATGCTCGTTTTGTGAGTATATAAAAACTAACACCATGTTTGTCCATCCATCGAGTGGGAAATCCTTCAGGTTTAAGGCTTCAGCTGACTGTGAGAGTAGGAATGTGATATATTTAGCCCACTGCGCCTGCTGCAGTGTGTTTTATGTTGGTAAGACCAACAGACAGTTAAGAGAGAGAATTTGTGACCACCTTTACTGTTTTAGGAGATAACAGGAACATAGTGCACTGGCTAAACACATGTTACAACAAGGGGAGAATCACTATTTTTACTTTTCTATTATTGACACAGTCACTGAAACCATTAGGATGGGAGATTTAAATAATAGAACTGAACAAAGGGAGCTGAGAAAGATTTTTATGTTAGCAGCCAATAAGCTACCTGGGCTGAATGATTATGTATCTCTGAAACCCGTGTTGAAAGGTAAAAAGATTAGGAAGAAAGCTATTTAATTTTGTGATTTATAGATAGGGTTATACCAGCATTTTTATAGTTAGACCGTGTTTAGACAACATATAATATAATATAGTATACTAAATAAATAAAAATGCTGGCAGGCAGAGTTTCACAGGCACAAATCACTCAGGTGATGATAAACCAAAGGTGTATTTAATGAAAAAAATCCACAAGAAAAACAAATAAAATGTGAGCGCTTTCGTTAAATAAGTGTTAACTTCATCAGACACCATTAAAATGTAAGACAGCCATTTATATACATATAAAAAACACTCTGATTGGGTAAGCAAAGAGAGGCAGCTAGCTTAGCAACACTGAGCCAGAACATCAATTAACCCCTTGATGACTGTGTTACATTTGAAACTGTTGCATCTTAAATACAACTAAAACTTGTAATTAAAAGATAAATTATTAGTCTCATACTTGTGTCATGAATGATTCTAAATAGGATAAAACTAAAACCAAAGTCATTTTTAAAATCTCATGTTAAATATTCACATAATGCTAAAATGTTTACCAAAGCCAAATACATACAAAAGTGCTTGTGCTTAACAAATGTTTTGAGATATTTTGTTCCTTTCTAGGGATTTTAATTTCAATACAGGAGAGATGGATGTCCTGTCATTTGTCCCCGGCCATCTATCTGCCTGTAGTAAGATTTGCCACCTTAACTCCTTTAACTCTAACTGAAGTCCCCAAGGCTTTTTGTCACTGATATCTACATGGTCTGTTGCCTTAAGTGTGAAATTGTGGCCAGTATTGTCCTGAATATGCCTTGCTAAAGCATTATTAATATTCTTTCTTATGGCATAGTTGTGTTCATAAATGCTGGCATTAAATTTCCTTTCTGTTTTGCCTACATAAAATGCTAGGCATTGGTCACATGTAGCCATGTAGACCACTGCCTTGGAGTGACAGTTATATTTACCTTTTACATAATGGTCTATGTCACTCACTGTAAATTTGCTGCCTGATTTCACCTTGTGGCACCAGTTACAAGACTCACATTTGTACATCCCTACACATCCTGTTCTAGTGTAGTTAGAACCTTTCCTAAGAAGGTCTTTTAAGTTTGAGCCCCTTCTGTATGTAACTATAGGTCTTTCTCCTATTTGTGCCCTGATGTACAAGTCATCCATTAAAATGTCTCAGTTCTTATAAAAACTGGACATCAAGTGGTATGAGTCACAGTTGAATGTAAGCACCATAGATCTACAAAAAGAACTTTTGTCCATCTCAGGTTTCCCCTCTTCAACTTCAGAGGGGCTGTTGTCTAGTGTGTTTTCCCTAACTATGGGCTTAAAATGACCTACACTTCTTTTAACTATCACTTCCTGCATAAGCTCATTTAGCAAGTCTGCTGGGTACTCCCTCCACAAGAACATAGTTTTTAAGTTGTCGCATTCAATGAGAAAATCTTCTTCTCCGGAGATCATACGGGCTGCTCGAACTAATTGCCCTTTAACTACCAACCTCTTTTGATGCTTGGGGTGGGAGCTAGTATAATGCAGGAACGAGTTTGAGTAGGTCTCTTTCCTGTGGAGCCTAGTAACATACTTTTCATTGTGTGTGTCTTTGTATAAGTGCACATCAAGGTAATTCATATAATCCAGGTTAATCACCCAAGTGAACTGCAGGAATGTAGTGGTGGTGTTAGGGTATCTCAAAAACTCTTCCAAAACAACCAGTGACCCATTCCATATCAAGCTGATACCATCTTGGTATCTATAATACAGTTTGACCTTAGAATAGTACTGAGACTGAATACATAATTTCTTTCCCAATATGCCATTACCATATTCGCGAATGCCCCACCACAAGCTGAACCCATTGCCACTCCTATGGTCTGCAGAAAGTACCTGCCATTAAAGGAGAAATAGTTGTTTCTTAAAACAATTTCTAATAATTCCCAAATTAGATTAATTTTCTCCTGGTTAACTTTGTATAACAACGGTAGGTCACCCACCCACTTGAGACCAATTTCTTGTGGGATGACCATGTACAGGTCTTTTACATCTGTAGTGACTATGATGTCACTTGCGTCATACCTGGTTTTGTTCACTTGTTCTAAAAAAGCCCAGGAGTCTTTACAAATCTGGCTTTCATTACGCAATATTTTCTTCAGCTCATGGTCTAAAAAGAGTGTCTTCCATCCATTATTCCATAATAATTTATCTTTTAATTACAAGTTTTAGTTGTATTTAAAATGCAACAGTTTCAACTGTAACACAGTCATCAAGGGGTTAATTAATGTTCTGGCTCAGTGTTGCTAAGCTAGCTGCCTCTCTTTGCTTACCCAATCAGAGTGTTTTTTATATGTATATAAATGGCTGTCCTACGTTTTAGTGGTGTCTGATGAAGTTAACACTTGTCTAACGAAAGCGCTCACATTTTACTTGTTTTTCTTGTGGATTTTTATAGTTAAATACACCTTTTGGTTTATCATCCCCTGAGTGATTTGTGCCTGTGAAACTCTGCCTGCCAGCATTTTTATTTATTTAGTTTGTTTTGCTGCTTCTGTTTTTTTTGATAATATAGTATACGTTAGATGTTTTTTCTTTATTTATACATATGGTATTTTTGAATATTAGGAAGAAAGCTGTTTCATTAGTGATTTACAGATAGGGTAGTATTAGTATGTTAGATAGTATATCAGGTTATTTATTTTTATTTTATATATATATATATATATATATATATATATATATATATATATACATATATAGCATTTTTATATATATAGTATTTTTGTGTATGTTCTTTGTATTTTTATTTTTCATTATATTATATGCTGTTTTTTTATATATTGCCTTGAATGAAATTTTGTGCTTTTTGAGTGTATTTGCATTTTGAGTGTACTTGTTCTTTTAACTCATTTATTTAATTAATTGGTCATAGCCATGTGACACAGGATTCAAGGCTTTTAAAGTTTGGGATGAAGTTTTTTTGTAATCTTTGGTGTGAGGAAGCAACCAGGACTGGTTGCGAAAGTGCTTACCTACAATAAAGAGCATTGGATTTATACTGGATTTTACAGTGGTTTTTTGCTCCTTCAGTGTGGTTTTAGCAGTATTAGGAGTTTACGTTTTTCCAGGACATTTGCCTTGGTGTGTTTACTCCTATACTTCATAACTGGGCTTCTCCTTCTTTTTTACTGTATAATTATAATTTACCTGAGAACTCAAGAGATCTCCCTTCTCTACCAACCTCTCCAACCTTCTCAAGGTTGGAAATTCAATCAAATCATACAAATTAGTGCTTATTTCTAAGGGAGAAAGTACAGTTGTGTACACTTACCATAAATGTAGATGTTTGAGTGTCTTCACTGTTGCAGTCATGACTGTAGGGTTCTCCCCTGGTGGCTGGCAGTCCTCGGTCGGCCAGAATCCCAAAGTCTGGGTCCGGCGTCGGCTGTTCAGCAATGCTGCCTGATGTCAGAGCGCCAGGAGTATAAAGCTGGCAGCCGACGCCATGTTCTCCAGTTTTTCTTGCCCCAGATGTCAGGTGTTCCAAAATGAGTGTAAGCCCATACCCTTTGCAAATACACCTCAAAAGAAGGGTGAAGAAGGGAACCACACAAAGAAAAAATAAGAGGGACAGGAGGGAGGTAGCAGACTGCAACAGTGAAGACACTCGAACATCTACATTTATAGTAAGTGTACACAACTGTACTATGTTCATCGTGTTTCACTGTTGCAGTCATGACTGTAGAGTTGAGTCCCAAAGCAGAATAAAAGGGAGGTGGTCATAAAGTAGAGGGGGCTGCTAAAAGGCCCTGCAAGACAGCAGAAGCAAAGCCTGCCCTAGACTTAGAGTAGAGAGGTAGATTGTAGTGCTTGGAAAAGGTATGCACTGAACTCCAAGTTGCAGCTTCCAAAATGTCTTTGGTAGGAACTCCCCTGAGGAAGGCAGCTGAAGTGGCAGCAGATCTGGTAGAGTGAGTCCTTATACTCCCTGGGATTTGCTTTCCATGGTGTAAATAGCAAAATCTGATTCCATGAGCAATCCATTTAGAAATGGTCTGTTTTGAAATGGCTTTACCTTGGGAACTTGAAGCATAAGAAACAAACAATTGCTCTGATTTCCTAATGTCCTTGGTTCTGTCCAGGTAAAAACGTAGTTGTCTGTGTACATCCAAGGAATGCAAGATCCTTTCCCCCTTATTTTGAGGACTGGGGAAAAAAGTTGGTAAGTGAATAGTTTGATTTAAAGCCACTTTGGAAACCACCTTAGGCATGAAAGTAGGATTAGTCCTTAAAGACACCCTGTCTTGATGAAAAATAATATAAGGTTCCACAGCCATAAGAGCTTGCAACTCTGAAACTCTCCTGGCAGAGGTCAGAGCTAACAGGATGGCTGTTTTCTAAGATAAAAACTTGATGTCAGAAGTGGCAGCAGGCTCAAAAGGAGGTAAGGTGAGCTTTTCCAAAACATAGTTGAGATCCCAAGCAGGAATGGGAGGAGATCTAGGGGGCCTTAAGTTCTTAGCTCCTCTAAGAAACTGTCTCATGAGCTGGTGGGAAAAGATTGGAGGGTCTGTATTATAATGACCAGAAATAGCAGAGGCATGTATCTTAATGGAAGAGAAAGAAAGACCCTTATGTAAGAGGTCTGTCAGGTAAAGTAAAATCAAAGGAATGTTAGGAAGAAGAGGATCAGAATCCTGAGCCTGCATCCAGGAACAAAATCTTTTCCATTTTCCTGCATAAGATTTTCTAGTGCTAGGACGTCTGGCTTCTAAAATGATGTCCATAACCTGCTTGGGTAGGAGAGAATGAATCAAAGACTCTGGATTAACCAGGCCGCCAGGCTGAGAGTTTTGACATGGGAGTGCAGAACCTGACCCTGGTATTGGGACAGAAGGTTCGGAGTCTGTGGTAATATCCAAGGGGGCTCCAGACAAAGGTTTTTCAGTGTTGGGTACCAAAACTGTCAAGGCCAATTTGGGGCCAGCAAAATTATCATCTTGGGCTTGTCCTGTTTGATCTTTAATAACACCCGTGGAAGAAGAGGTAGAGGCGGGAAGGCATACCCCGAGAGGTTTCTCCATCTGAATGATAGTGCATCCACTTTCCAAGCTAGTTCGTGGAATGTCCTGGTGCAAAAAATCTGCAGTTGATGATTGAGGTGGGATGCAAAGAGGTCTATGTGAGGACATCCCCAGACTGCTGTAATCATCTTGAATATTTCGGTGTCCAGCATCCATTCATGTGGATCCGACAGGTTTCTGCTCAGACAGTCTGCCAGGAAGTTTTGCTTCCCTGGTAGAAATTGAGCTTGAAGGTCCAGTTTGCAAGCTAGAGCTGTGTTCCATAGATTCATGGCTAGTCTGCAAAGGGGATAGGAATGAGATCCCCCTTGCTTGTTTATGTACCACATAACTGTGGTGTTGTCTGTCCGTATCAGTAGCTGTCCTGGTTGTAGAAGATTCCTGAAAGCCCATAGAGTGTTCTGAATGGCTAACATTTCCTTTAAAATTGATATGCAGGTGCTTCTGATCCTTTGTCCAAAGGCCCTGCAGACAGTTGCCCTGTAAATGGGCTCCCCGTGCATAATCTGAAGCATCCGTGGTTAGTATCTGAGTGGCTGGAGGCAGATTGAAAGGTTTTCCTATGTTTAGAGTACATGCCTTGGACCACCAAAGGAATTCCTTTTGAAGACAAGGCAGGATGGTGATCTGTATGTCTAAACTGTGGCAATGCTGAGACCATACACGTTTTAGGTACCACTGTATTTTCCTCATATGTAGTCTTGCATATGGTACGAGGAGGATGCAGGAGGCCATGTAACCCAAAGCCTGCAGGAATTTCCTTGCAGATAGCTGAGTTAAAGTTGCCAAGGTTTTGAAAGTTGAAGCCAGCTGTAATTGTTTTTCGGATGTCAGAAATGACATCTGGGTTGTTGTGTTTAGAAGAGCACCCAGAAAGGTTATCTGTTGTGAGGGTATCAAGTCTGACTTTTTTATGTTTACAGTGAATCCCAGGAACTTGAGAAGATTTTGAACAAATTCTAGATGCTGGAGTAAGACATCCTTGCTGTCTGCCTGAATAAGACAGTCATCCAGATAAGGGTAAATTTGAATTCCCTTGAGTCTGCAATAAGCTACTACTGGAGCCAGGCATTTGGTGAAGACCTTGGGCGCAGTAGACAATCCAAAGGGTAGTGCAGAGAATTGATAGTGCCTCGATCCGGCCTTGAACCTGAGGTATTTACTGCATTCCTGCCTGATGGGAATGTGTAAATATGCCTCCTTTAAATCCAGAGTTACCATCCATGCATTTTTGGTCAGCATTGGAAGTAGCTGCTGTAGAGTAAGCTTCTTGAATTTTGGTATTTCGAGAAAAGTGTTCAAGACTGACAGATACAGAATGGGTCTCCATGAATTTTGCTTTCTGGGGACTAGAAAGAGCCTTGAGTAAAAACCTTGTCCCATCTCTGAAAGTGGAACCAGTTCTATGGCTTTCATAGCCAAGAGAGTTTCCACCTGGTTTAAGGCCTCTAACCACTGATGTTTTGGAAGATCCGGCCATCCGCTTGGTCTTGGTAGGGTATGAAAATGGAATTTGTAACCTCTTGAAACCACATCCAGAACCCACTTGTCTTGGGTTATATGAGTCCAATTTAGGCGAAAAAGAGAAAGTTTTCCTCCGAGAGGGGCTTCCAGGCAAGAAGTTCCTGCAGCCCAACAGAGGGAGTCATTGAGCTTGTTTTCTATGAGCTTGCGACCTCTCCTCTCCTCCCCTAGGGGTGGAAGCAGTCCACTGTCTTGGTCTATAAGAGGCTTGCGTTTGAGGCCTTCCTGTCTGAATTGGGAAAGGACCAATTTTTTGTAGGCCAATTCCTACTAAATCTGGGTGGCTGTACTTGCAAGAAATCTTTAACCGTTTGCATGGATTTTGCCTTGTCCTCCATCTTCTTTATCACCTCTTCAGTCTTAGGTCCAAACAAAACATTATGCTCAACAGGAGCATCCAATAACTTAGCTTTTGCTTGATCTGGCAAGTTTTGTTCCTTTAACCAAGCATGCCTTCTAATGACTGTACCAGAGGCAGCAGCCCTACAAGAAGCCTCCAAGGCATCAAATCCAAAGTGTAAACCATGCTTCCCAACTTGTTCAGTGGCATGCATTAAATCATGTAATTCCTTATCATCTGCACAGGCAGAAATGGAAGTTAGCTTTTGTTTCAAAACAGACAGAAGAAATTGCTGGTATTTCAGCATATGAAATTGACAGTTTAAAGCCCTAATAGATAAAGTAGCAGAAGTGTACACATTTTTGCCCCATCTTTCTAAAGATCTGGAATCCTTCTCAGTGGGAATGGGGTTTTTAGCAGTAGTGGCCTTAACCCCCTTAGGACCCTGAGAAATGGTTTCAGGATCAGCAGTAGGGTTCTTGTATAAAAACTGGTGGGAATCAGGAACCCTATAATATCCGTCTGGCTTAACAGGAGCTGGAGGAAAAGAGTCAGGGGTTAAGTTAGCCTCCGAAAAAGCATCATCCACAATATCTAAAATAGGAGGAATAGCCAGGGGTCTATGTTGGGGAAGAAGAAGAAAATCCCTAAGTCTTTTCTTAGATTCCGAGTACTCCTGTCCTTCCCAGTGAAAATATTCCCTCATTTCATGTAAAGTTTCCCCAAAAGAGAAATCCTCAGGGGGAGAAGCTGAAGGAATGGATTCCTCAGCATCAGAATCCTCATAAGGAGGGAAAGAATATTCCTGGTCAGAAGAAGAAACTGAAGAAACAGAAGCCTGATCAGAGGAGTCATACTACACTTCCTGCCTTGGCCTTTTATCTGGAGGGGGATGTGAACCCCTAATCATAGTAAGTAAGCCCTCCGCCATCTTAAGTAATTGTTTCTGAGACTTGCGTGCCGGATCAGAAGAGGCCTGGGCTGTAGTCTTTGATTTGGAAGGAGTCTTTACCTTTGTCTTTGGCTTTGCCTTTATTAGAAGATGAGTAGGCCTGAAAACCCCTTCGGAAGCCGGTACCTGCACAGCGGCTCCGGACCCATCTGAAGGAGCGTTGTCCGAAGGTCCTGCAACAGAAATATTCAAAGGCCTAGTTGGCTCCTCGTGGGAGTCCGTTTCAGCCATCGGTTCCGAAATGGCCGACGACAGGGGCTGCAAAAGCACCTGACTGACGACGGCCGAACCTGAAGCTGGCTCTGCTTGTACAATATCATCCGATTTGGACCTCGGAGGCCTGTCTTTATCCTTGCGTCGTTTGTGAACTCCGGTAGCCGGAACCGAATCCGACGACATTTTGTAATTAAAATGCCTACCGAAGTAATGAAATGCAAAATCGTACCTTCGTTTAATCGTACACTGATTGAATCTAGCACAAAACCGACAACTAGCTACATTGTGGTCAGGGCCTAAGCAAGGAATACAGTAAGAATGAAAATCCTTATGAGGTATTTGCTTCCCACAAGAAATACAATTATTAACTTTTTCTGACATCGGACTGGAGCAAGAAAAAAGTTTCCCCAACGGGGTACTTAGCTTTGAGTAGGAGAAGAAAGTCTTCGGACTGAAGTATGTTTAGAAAAAATTGTCAGGAGTCAGCCGACCGGCAAATGCGAACTGCTATCATCGCACGGCAAGAAAGACTGGAGAACATGGCGTTGGCTGCCAGCTTTATACTCCTGGCACTCTGACGTCAGGCAGCATTGCTGAACAGCCAACGCCGGACCCAGACTTTGGGATTCTGGCCGACCGACGACTGCCTGCCGGCAGGGGAGAACCCTACAGTCATGACTGCAACAGTGAAACACGATGAACATCTTGGGGTGAACTTATCTTTTTGTCCTTGTGAAGTGCCCAAAGAGGGGAGAGGGTCTGAATAATCCATTTTACCACCCCTGTAAGCAGTGTTAGCTTCATATTGTTTCAGATCTCTAAGAATCTTTTTTTGCCTTCTTTTCTTATTAATCTCACATAATCTATCTACTTTGGAAAAAAAACTTAGAATAATCATTTTTATAAGTTTTAAAGAGCAAATCATTGTTGATCCTATCAAATAAAACATTAATCTCTGATAAAAGCTCCTTGATCTAACCCCTATTTTTCTTAATCAATAATTCCATTACCTCATAACCAATCCAATCCTGAATAAGAATAAATTCTGCTTCAATTACTTTTTTAACATAAATGCACTCTATTGTAATTCCATTAACAATGATGGCACCTGAGTCCCTGAGGAACAAATTTTAATTCAGTACTTTCACAAAAAATAAACATTCTCCAGTTGTGCATTACACAGTTTCAGTAATTGCATTTCAAATAAATTGATCATGCCTTATAGTGAGAAGTCAGCATTATTCTCTTTAAAGTTGTTTAAAAGTTTATCAAAAGTAAAACCCTTTGAGATCCAACTGTCAAAGTGAAATGAGCCACTTAACACAGTGCTGGAATGATCCCCAACACCGTATTCTGAACCAGAATGCTTGTTGAACGCTTTTCCAGGTCCACAAAATAAGGAATCTGACCTTCAAATACTGATCCCACATGTGTCGCCTGGATCTGACCATTCACCTCTCTAATAACATTCACTCCTTTCACCTGTGAACATGGTATGGAGTGAAGCTTTTCTTGGAAAAGAGTAGATTTCATGATAAGTTTGAGCAAATGGGTGAGTTCACCTTCTTACAAAACTGCCTATATGGAATTACAAGGTCGCAAAATTGTGCCATCAAGTACCATCCTTAAAACGACTGCTGCAAAATACAACTGATCCAAAATTATTAAATCACAAGTAAGAAACTGTGCTGTACCAGTGACAAAACACTAGAAATAGAAGAAAAATTGTACACAGACACTCGACAACAGTCACTAAGAACAAATAATTAATTTGCACATTTCGCACTTTCATCCTCATTGCATTCAAAAAAAGACTTCAGAATGAAATAAAGAATGACGTTCTTGACCCCTTATATATTTTAATCAACACCTTCATAATAAATACCAGTAAACATATATTTAAAAAAAACCTTATAAATTAATAACAAATAACATATAATGTGAAACATCCATGCCAAACAGAATATCCAAGTATGTACTTAACCGTCTACAGATGCACTGCCGCAACTGTCGGACCCTCGTTAGTTAGATCTGGCCACAAACCAGTCACCTTCGTGTTGGCACTAACAACAGAACTCACAAAGGGTGAAATCAGACTAAAAAACATCACCACGGCAAACTATACTCGCATAGGCGAAGGTATAAATGCATTCCAAGCCCCACCACAAGCTGGAAGTGGTAACTATGCCAAAGCTTACACTAAAGCCCTGTGCAATCACTTGCATAAGTGTACAAACTCGGGCATACAAGAAAGAATCAAAGATAGAGCCCTAAGTGAAAACAAGCTGCCATGGTGGATATCCAGCATCAACAAACCTTACAATAAACCCAAAAAGTTGCTGACCAATAAAACAAAGGCAAGGCCCAGACAATGGAAAAGCACCTTCCTCAGCCTCAACAGGCAAATAAGACAACTTGTCAAATCCTCTAAAGGCTCCTTTGAGAGAAACTTAGCAAGCACAGCCAAGGATAACCATAAGGCCTTTTACAGCTACTTACATAGCCTAAAAGGTAGGGCCCAAGCATGTGCAGAACTAGTGACCAATGGTATCTCACACACTGACCCCACAGAGATAGTAAACCAGCGAGCAGCTAGGTTTGGTGAAAATTTCACTCATTTGTCCCCTCCAAACCTATCACAAACTTTCTCCCAACCCCCCCCCCCCCCACCCAAAATATCTGAAGAACAGGTCATCAAAGCCTTGTCCAAGGCAAAAAACACAGCCTGTATGGGATCAGACAGCATCCCAGGGTGTCTCCTAAACAGGCTAAAACATGAACTAGCATCATCATTAAGTACCCTAGTCTAACCACAGGCTTTGTTCCTGCAGAAAGGAGAACAGCTACAGTTATTCCCCTCCACAAAGGTGGCCTAGCAACAGACCCAGGAAATTACAGACCCATAATCCTGACTAGCCTCATCTGTAAGGCCATGGAACATATCATTATAGACCTCATAAATAAAGACATAGGTGACCTCCAAACCCTGAATCCTACCCAATTCGGCTTTGTCAAAGGCAAAGCCTGCCTGTTAAATCTGGTGGATTTTTCAAAAATCTGACCAGGGCCATTGATGAGGGCAGAGCTGTACACACAGCATACCTTGACTTGCAAAAGGCTTTCAACACAATCCCACACTCTTGCATTACCAATAAACATAGTAAACTGAATGTAAACCCCTTTGTTGTAAGATGGGTTGCCAAAAGGTTTACAAACTGGACACACAAGACCAATGTGGGTGACTCCACATCAACCAGCAGACCTGTTCCCAACAGGGTTACACACAGGTAAGTGCTGGTCTCCCTACTGTTTTATATATACTTCTCAGTAGTTCAGGTCAAAAGTAAGGAGTTGTGGCTGACTAATTTTGCAGATGACTGCAAACTGGGTGAAATTATTGAATCCGCAAATGATGCCAGTATACTCCAGGAGGGTCTTACACAAACCAATGACTGGTGTCTTAGTCACGGTCTCAAAATGAATGTAAATAAATGCTTCATCATTTCCTTCAGCACAAGCAATGTCCCTTTACACTATCAAATCAACAGCAATACCCTAAGTACCCACAAAGTGGTAAGGAACCTGGGATCCCAAGTTGACTGTGACCTTAACTTTAACCGCCATGTGCCTACTGTAGTAAGGAAGGCTTTTTACATAGTACACTTGCTTAGTAAAGGTATCTCTTTGACAGCAAAAGAAGTTTTAATGCCTAGGTGATTCAGTCATGTTGACTAATGTCACCAAAAATGGGCATGGGTAGTTACCAGTGATAAGTGGGTTGAGGACCCGGCCTACTCTCACCCACACCAGGGACCCTTGCTAATGGTGGGAGGGGTATATGTGCCCCTATTGGCCAATGTGTGCCCGCCATAAAGCCCAGCAGCCCTGGGCCAATAAGCTACTCGCAGGTCGGTGTCTAGTTGCCCAGCCTGGGTTACCTGGGATAGCTCTGAGCGAAAGCTGGATGTAAAACCAACCAACCTGCCAAACATGAACTGAGAATTGCTACACTTAATGTAGGTTCATTGACAGGATGCAGCTTGGAAGTGGATGACATGATGATACAGAGGAGGCTGGACATCCTATGTATCCATGAGATGAGATGGAAGGGCAGTGCAGCAAAGCCACTTGACTTGGGATCCGGACTCTACTACTCAGGTAGAGGACAGGCTAGAAATGGTGTAGGAATTGTGGTGAGAGAGAGGCTTCAGAAGCCAGTGAGGGATATCATCAGAATTAATGACAGACTCTTGGCAATCTGATTCCAGTGTAATGATAGGGCAGTATTCATAATCTCAGCATATGCTCTACAGCAGGGTTGTGATAGTGAGGAAAAGAATGCATTTGGACTACAGTTGCAGGACCTACTAGATAAAGCAGGACAACATGAATTGGTGTTGATAATGGGTGACTTGAATGCACATATCGGGACAGACAGAACAGGATATGAGGACTGTCTGGGTCCACATGGGTGGGGGTAACAGGAATAAAGAAGGAGAAGCCATTCTAGACTTCTCTCTGGCAAATGGCTTGATAGTAGCCAACACATGGTTCAGAAAGCGAGACAGTCACAAGATCACATACACAAGTAGCCAAAATGCAACTCAGGTAGACTTCCTCCTAGTAAAGAAAAAGGACTGGGGTAGAATCCATGATTGCAAACAGTCAACCCACAGCATAAACCATTAGTTGCCACAATCAGCTGCAAGCAGTGGTCAGAGAAGACTCTAAGGTCAACAGAGACCAGACTGAAGACCTGGAAGTTGACTGAAGAGAAAGTACAACAGTTCAAGTAATTACTCAGGGCTCTAGCATTCCAAGAAGAGGAGGAAATAGGTGGAGTTGCAGAGGAGGGCAGCACCTAAAAACATCATGTGTTATGACTACAGAAAAGATATATGGCCGAGCCAGGTATGGAAATAAGGCACATAAGGAAAGCTGGTGGTGGAATGCAGAAGTCCAGGAAGTCATCAAAAGAAAGGAGTGCAGGAAGAAATGGGAGACAGAAAAGACTGACCAGGCTAGGAAGGACTACTGGTTGGCTAACAAAGAAGCTAAGAAAGAAGTTGCAATAGCAAAGAGTAGGGCATTGGAGGCACTGTACCAACTTCCGGAAATTGACTCAGTAAGGGGCACAAAAAAACTATATCAGGTTGCAAGGCAAAAACAGAAGATAGTCAGGCACCCTTCATAAAAGATGCCAGCAACGTCCTGCTTACCAGTCTGCAGGACATCAAAAGCAGATGGAAGGAGTATTTCCAGCAGCTTCTGAATGAAGAAAACCCCACAGAAGCTGTACTGCCCCAGAAACAGCCTTTGATGAGAGAAGAAGAAGAGCCCACCCTAGAAGAAGTAAGAACAGCACTAAGGAAGATGAAGTCAGGGAAAGCAGCAGGCTCAGATGAGGTGACAGCAGATATGATACAGATGCTGGGTGAGATAGGGGAGAAATGGCTCCTGAGGGTACTAATAGCAGTGTGGAGAGAAAGGCATATCCCAGATGACTGGAGAATAAGCATTCTTGTGCCAGTGTACAAGAACAAAGGGGACATCCACAACTGTGGGCAATACAGAGGCATCAAACTCCTATCACATTGCATGAAAGTTCTGGAGAGGGTGATTGATAAACAGATACGCAGAGTAGTAGAATGTAAGATGGGAGATGAACAGTCCAGATTCAGATCAGGTTGCAGAACAATTGACTCAATGTTTGCATTGAGACAGATACTTGAGAAGGAGCTAGAAATGAGGACAGAGTCCAACTGGGCATTCCTAGACTTGGAGAAAGCATATGACAAGATCCCAAGAAAACTAATCTGGGCAGTACTGCAGTGGTTTGAAGTCCTAGAAACATTGGTAGAATTAGTGCAGGCTATGTACAGGGACCCAGTGACTCAAGTACAAACAGTGTTTGGTCTCACAGAGGGGTTCCCAGTGGGAGTAGGTGTACATCAGGGTTCAGCTCTGAGCCCACTGCTGTTCATACTGGTGATGGACTACATTAGCAAATAGGTTGGAGGGGACAGATCAACAAAGCTGCTGTATGCAGACGATGTGGCAGTACAGGCAGACTCTGAGCTAGAACTTCAGCAAATGATAGGAGAATGGAATGCAAATCTAAAGGCACATGGGATGAAACTAAGCACAGATAAGATGGTGGTAATGGCAGCAAATTGGGGAAATCAGAAGAAGCTGAGAATAGAGATAGAAGGGAAGATAGTGGAACAGGTAAACAGCTTCAAGTATCTGGGAGGGGTGGTTGAGGAGAAGGGTAGTCTGAATGAAGAGATCAAAGCTAGAATTAGATGAGCTGCAGCCAACCGGCATAGAGTGTCAGGTGTAGTCTATGACAGAAGAATGCCAAAGAAGCTGAAAAGCAAGGTGTACAAGACAGTGGTGTGACCAGTACTATTGTAGGGTACAGAAACTTGGGCAGTAAAGGCAGAACAGTTGAAGAAGCTAGAGGTGATGGAAATGAAGTGCCTGAGAAAGGTGGTAGGATGCACACTGTGGGACAGATGAAGAAATGAGGACATAAGAGCAGAAGCTAAAGTAGTTCCAACTGCAGAAAAGATCAAAGAGAACAGGTTACGGTGGTTTGAGTACATGTGTAGAAAAGCAGAAGACAATCTGGTGAGGAAGATTTGGGACAGACAGGAAGAAGGTAAGAGGAAGCAAGGATGTCCAGCAAAGAGGTGGATGGATTGTGTGAAAGAAGATCTGCGACAGTCAGGCATGAGTGTTGAAGAAGGCAGGAGTGTGGTACTGAATCGAGAGGGCTGGCGACAGTTAACACACTACCCCGACCCCATGTAGAAAAAAAATGGAAAAAAGGGGGCTGATGATGCTGATGCTGATGATGATACTCAGCACTAATCCGGCCCATAATTGAGTATAATGCCCTGTTTGACATGTACCATACAAAGCACCGGCAACAATTAGAGAGACCTAAGAGGTTTCTAACTAAGAATATCAAGGGACTCCAGCATGTGCCAAGCACAGACTGACTAAAGTCCTTATCACTATACTCTGTATAATATAGACTTCTTAGGGGGAGACTTTTGCCTGGCTTGCAGAGCAATCTCAGACTCAAACCTAATAAACTTGCATATCCATAAATCAAACGGGATTAGGGTTACATGTTCCAGTGATCTAAATATGGCCTCCGACTTAAATAGGACATGCTGGAGGGACAGATTTATCTCCCAGCAACTGCTGCATCATTGGAGCAGGCTACTTATGTATGTGAAACAAAGCACCTCTATGACACTGTTCAAGAGAACCATGGACGAGTGGATGGGGCACAGTAAATTCTTAGCAGAAATACCAGCCACAACCCTCCTGGACATGGGCAGCCATTATTAAATGCAATCTTGGGTATTCACTGTCATTTCTACGGTATTACATTAGGATGAAACAGCTAGGCTTGAAATGACCTCTGGGTCGATAGCCTAGTAATCTTCTATGATCCTATGATCTTACTTATGAAAAATTCATTCTATAAATACACATAATGACTCTGGTTGATAAAAGCATTTTTCACTTATTCTAAGCAATCTTTCATAATGTCAAAATTCATAAAAGATAAAAAATTAAAAGGAAGCCATGCTTTATAATTTAGCTGCTCTTAGTTTCAACACAAGAGAGATGGATAAAGAATCGCTCAGCCCTGGTTTCTTAGTAGCCTGTAATCTAAGTTGCCACAATAGCTCACAGTACTCTAATTTGGCTTCCCAAGCACTGTACCTAGGATCATGGGGCATATTATCTAAAATCCCAAACCTGATTTTCTTAAAAGAAGAACAGACCAAAGAATGTTTAAAAAGGGCATTACTAGAATCAGCTTTCAATATATCACAATTGCGTCCTTATATTCTCTTCCAAAAGGTCCTCTGTTTTTCCTACATAGAAAGCAGGGCAGGAATCACAGTTAGCTAAATGAAGTATGCTACCTGATCCACAATAGCCACTATGAAGAATGATCTTAAAGCTCCTATCATTCTTTAAACACATAGTAGTTTCTTCCAGGTGGTGGTGCTGCGGTAGCGTTGTCGCCTCACAGTTAAGACGTCCTGTTCGATTCTCAGCTAGAGCGTCTTCTGTGTGGCAACATGCGTGAAAGGGCGTACCTTCGTTGAAGGTTGTGCATCAGGGCTGGCAACTCAGCATGTAAAAATCTACCGCCAATCATTAGCGGACCGGAGTTCTGCTGTGGCGACCCCTAACTGGGAAAAGCCGAAAGACACAACAATAACAACAAGTTTCTTCCAATATAAAAACACATGGTCTCCAAGCCCCACATTTTCTAGTCCCTGTATTGTTCAGCCCAACATCAACCTAAAAATCATTTAGTATAAAAGTGTAACAAATGGTGATGCGGCCAATGTGGGGAGAGAGGACATACTCCCTTTTGTAGAAAATGTAAAGAATTTGGACACTTCTGGTTTGACTGCCCAAAAATAGAAAAGAAGAGAGTAGATGAAAAGGAAAGCTCAGAAGAAAGACAAGTGTTAGAAAATATTATTATCAATGATGTTGAAACAGAAGGTGGTATGGGGGGAATGGGATACTGAGGAAAGGTTAAACAATGAAGGAGTAGTTGCAGAAGAAATAGTTCATAGTGAGGTTATTAGTGTACAGGAAGAGAACAGATTTGCAATTTTAGAAAGTGAAGAAAAAAAAGATGGAGAAATAGGGACAGGATAAGAACAAGAAAGTGAAAAATCAGTTGGCAGGAAATGGAGAAAGAAAAGAAAAATAAGATGTGGAAGGAAATCGCTTACGAAAAAAAGGAAAAGGAAAAGAATGCTAAAGGAATTTCAGAGTTACGACTAAGCTTTGGCTATATGGCATAAAGTAACAAAATTTACAGAGGTAGTAAACTGTATGAAGCCACGGTGGTGCAGCAGTAGTGTTGTCGCCTCACAGCAAGAGGTTCTCCTGTTCGATTCTCGGCTGGAGCACCTTCTGTGTGGAGTCTGCATGTCCTCCCCGTGGTCGAGTGGCGTTCGAAAGACATGCGTGAATGGATGTACCTTCATTGAAGGTTGGGCGTCGGGCTGGCACTTTGGCACCATAAAAATCGACTGCCAATCATTAGTGGACCGGAGTTCCGCTGTGGTGACCCCTAACTGGGAAAATCTGAAAGAAAAACAACAACAACATCCATTAAAAATAATATATGAGGTTTGGTGGTGGTGGAAAGGTGTACAAATAAAATGGATAATTTTTGCTTGCAAGATACTAGATATAACAAAGAAATAAAAAGGCAAAAATACAGATAGATAGTATGGGGGAGGCAAATTGTTTTGTCGGGAGGAAATGAAACATGCTGGGTAATAGGAATTCTTATATAAAAAATGAAAGAAATAAGAATTTTAGATGTAACAAGAGTAGTAAACAAAAAAACAAAAATGGCCAAAAAGACCACTGCAACTGAATAAAAAACAAACAATTATACCGAAACCAGTAACAGCAACAGGCTCTTAAAATATCCACACAGGAGCAGATTCTTCCATAAGCACACCAGGCTGTTTAATAATCCAATTAGAACAACTAAGCGCTTTCGCCAAACAGTATTAGACTTCTTCAGAGTTGTTCACTGAGTTATACAAAGGCATTTAAATACTGCCCTCTAGAAAACCTTCAGCAAATCATTTAAACCATCTCGTTCACATGACATAACACAATTAACGACACAGCATAACGTTTTAAAGAATACTATAAAAAATTCCTAATAAGAAATATTCAAACTTAATGTTTAAAAATAAAATACCAAAAAGGCAGTTCAAGCAATTTGATCTTGTCTTATTTTCAAAAAAGGCTTGATAGATGTAAAATTATTCAAGCCCGGTGCCATCATGGCATTTCAAAAGCAACTGCCATTTAGATTCCTTAGCTTCCAATAACATTTTTACATCACCACCTCTTTTGCTGACTGAAACTGTATCATTCATAAAAGATATAAATTTGTTAAAATCAACACACTTGGTGGTATGTATACATCTTCTATTTTTTTTTTCTTTCTTTTTCTCATCCTCAATCCTGTCCCCTCCCCTCCCTCAAAGTGTTTTTTTCCCACATAACACCTAGGACAGGAAAGTCAAATAGCAACATACATCACCATGGAAGAATTACAATTGCATTTACCTGGGCACTGTATAGAAGATTCATAACTAGCTATGGTCAGATAAGGACCATTATTGATGTGCCTACATGCCCTACAGGCCCCACATTTTAACATGAATGGCCTGTAGGAACCTTTACGTCCCTGTATCTCCAAGATGTCCTGGAACCCAACTTGGACATTTCCCTTTCAAAGCATAGTTCCCAACATTTATTAATAATGTTCACTATGCCGGGAATAACCATGGCATTAGACTTGTCCTGAACTCGGTTAATAATTTCCACCCACTGGTCTAAATTTAAAATTGGGGCAAAGGAAGATGATCTTTTATGCATCACTTCCTTTTTTTATGTTAATGAGGAACTTCAAAGGGTATCCCCTGTCAAGGAATAACCCTATCAACTTAAAAATCTCATTTTTAAAAATTTCATCTACACTAGTTAGTCTGGAAAGTTTTACCATCTACCCCTTGACCACGCTGCATTTTTGATATTGAGGGTGGTTACTGTTATAATAAAGAAGGGTATTTTGAAAAAGTAGGCTTTCTATACACTGAACTCTCAAGTACCCCTTCTTTCTTCAACAAATGTATGTCCAGGTAATCAATTTCATCCTATTCCCATTTACTGGTAAATCTAATAAATTCTGTTGTTCCATTTAAATACTCAACAAATAAATGGGCTTCTCCTTCATCACCTTTCCAAAGGATCAGGATGTCATCCATAAACCTGTTGTATAACAGGATTTTATCCTGTCCAACAAAACCATACTGTTATATGGGGGAGGCACATTTTCCCATTATTGTTTCTGCCACTTGGTGAAAAATTTCACCTTCAAACATTAAGAAGTTGTTGTTGAGAATAATTTCCATGAACTCAACAAGTACCTCATTTTTTTCCGAATCCAGCATACCAATACAGGATATGCTCTGTCTGAACATATCCACTCCTCTAACATGAGGAATGACTGAAAACAAATTTACAACATCAGTTGTCAAAAAACTGTACAGCTGATTCAAGCCATTCCTGTATTTAGCCAATCTCTCTAGACAATGCCAGGATTCCCTTACTATATGCTCAACTTCCTTCACTAGAGATCCTGCTTGTTTATCTACCCATGCTGTTGTTTTAAAACCCCTAGCAGCCATAATGGGTCTAAAAGAAGGGTTGGTAATACTTTTATTGCTCTTAGGAATTCCAAAGATATGTCAGGATGGATGCTTTACATCTTGGTTGTATAATCAATCTTCTGCATTAAAACAACTCCCCCTCCTTTGTCAGGGGTCATTATTCGCAGGTTTTTATCATCAGCCAAAACTTGTAGAAGTTGACTTTCTTCCCATGTCAAATTGTAATTTAGTCTTTTCCTACCCTTAACCAGTTTTTGAATTTCCTTTTCACATGTTCGTTCAAACATGCTTATCTCAAAAACCGTAGTGGGAATAAATATGCTCTTACATCTAAGCTGCCCTTCTGACTGGCTTTGCTTTCTGCCATGGAAAAACACCTTGAGACTCAACTGTCTTGTATAAAGTTTTAAGCTCAACAATGTGTCAGCTAGATCAACACCAAAACTGGGTACAAAAGACATTTCTTTTTTCAAAAGATCAAAATGTTGGTTAGTCAATTCAATTTCACTATAGTTAAAAATAATAAAACCATCCCTAGTGACAACATCACATATCAAACCATAATCATTTACTGTTTCACTTTCCACATTGTTGCCACCACTAATACTGAATAGGTCTATCAATTCCAATTTCTGTATTTCTTCCCCCTCCAGGATCTCCCCTGGTAAGATTTGTTGCCTTGATTCATACCATACCCATTGTTCATCTGGTTCAATCCCTTCTGATTCACCTGATTCAACATCATTAGAATCCACATCATGATGCACAACAGTAGTTCTATTAGATGTAGATACATTTGTGTCAAAATTATTTCTGATGTTACTTTCATTAACATTCTGAATGTTTGGATAAGCTACATTGTTTTTATAATCTTCAGTATCACATGCTAATTTCTGTTGCTTAATAGCCACATTCTTGTTAACAAACTTCTGAAAATCAATTAACACTTTTTTGTAACTAGGTTGATATGAGTAAATAAAGCATCGTTAACGATGCTATGATTTAGATGAGTAATCTGGTTTTGCAACTATTTCAACTTACTGTCATTGTTTTTAACTACAATGTCCAATATTTCAAGTCCCGCCTTGTTGAATAAGGCTACAAGTTCCCAATGTGCCATCGAGCCATTTTCAATACCCATGGGAAGTTTCCACAAATGGAGACCTTTAGACACATGTTTCAACAACAAAGACAAGCTGAAAAGTCATTTCCTGGTTTATGGCCATTGTCCGCTGCCATAGCAGCACCCACCTCGTGGTTATCTGAATTAATCAGAGAATGTAGAGAAAATAACTCAGCTTGAGTACTAGTTGAGGTATCTTGACCAGGATTCGCTGAGGACGATTTTTCTTTAGTTGATATAACAGTTAAATTTTGAATGGATTCCAAATGTTGGGTTAATAAACCTTCCATATCCAAACCCAAACTTGTAAATTAGTGTAGAAAATGAAAAAACAGTCCGAACTGAACTGGCACAAAGCCTAATTCTGTTTGGCGAAAGCGCTTAGTTGTTCTAAGTGGATTATTAAACAGTCTGGTATTTTTATGGAAGAATCTGTTACTGTGTGGATTTTTTTAAAAGCCTGTTGCTGTTATTGGTTTCGCTATAATTGTTTGGTTTTTATTCAGTAACTACAGTAGTACCTGGAAGGGTAGTGATATGTGATATGAGAATGGTACAAAGCATATAAGATTAATAGTGATGTATTCATATTCTAATATGATGGAGAGAAAATAGTTTGAAGGACTAAACCAACTGTGATAGTAAATATGTTAGTAGTTATAGTAGGAGGTTTTAACTGTAACATGAAAAAAGAAAAGAGAAAAAAATGATGCAGGTTATTAAGATGTTAATGAAATTAATAAAATGTGGAGTTCTGAAGAAAGAGAAAATAGAGAATGGACATGTCAATGGGGAAGTTTTAAGACTAAAACTGATTATATAGTTTACTCTAAAGACATATGGAAAAAGAGGTATTGTAGATTTCTTTTAGCTTGATTTGAGGCTCAAGGCTGAACCCAGTGAGAAAAGGGATAATTTATAATAAAAATAAATCAGTTGAGTAAAAAAAAATAGAAGTAGCTGGTTTAAATTTAAAAAATAAATCCAGCTGTGCATTTATTTTGGATAATGATAAAGGTAAAAAAGAGAAAAATAAACAATAGGTAATATGCTGTATGAAAAAAATAAAAATATATGGGAAGAAAAAGCAGGACACAGAAGATAGAAAGGGACAAGATGGAGGAAAAAGAATATGAGAATAAAATGAAATTATGGAAGTTTTATATGATTTTAGATTTTTTTTGTGTATCTGTAGCAATAAAAGACAGAAGAAACAAGTCTGTACATTTTTATGAAGCAGAGGATTTTTGTGGTGAATTTTATTTGACCAGTCACTGGTGAAAGGGAATATGAAATATAAGGTGATGGAGGAAAGAAATGTGTTGACTGGAGTGAAGAAGAAACAATAAATCATTGTTTTTTAGATTACAAAAATAAAGAGTTCTGGGGAAATGTTTAAAATAAATATAGATGGGAAGGATTTAAATATATAAATATGAATATGGTATTATATTGGATGCATGATAAATGAAAGCAATGTGATATTGATAAATGGGATAAAGAACTGTTTGTGACAAAATGGGTGCTGTAGAAAAAAGATGAGGGGATTCGTTATATAACAAGAAAATGGAAGAGGATGATATATTAGCTGAAATAAGAAGATGGTTGTAGAAGAAAGTGTGGGGGAATAGAGAGTAAATATAAAAGACAAAATGAATGAAAGAAATTAAACTGTTAAGTTCTTTTGTGTTGATAACTTGTAAATAATTATGATTCTAGAAAAAATGAGTGCGTAAATAATTGATTTAAAGTTTTCTGTATGGTATAAAACAAATGTAAATGTTAATAAAGCATCACTACTTTTTTCAATAAGTGCCACGGGATATTTTGCATCCACCTGAGCTACCATAATTCAGGCAAATGGAGCCTCGGCTTAACATCTTATTCACAGGATGGATTTAGAAGGAGAGATGCTGAAGCATTATTTCTCAGGAGTGCATATTTTGAGGAAACTTGAGTCCCTCAAAGCTGCATTAGAAATTCATAGGTAGTTACTATGCAAGCTGTCCAGGAGGCCACTGTAGAAATTAACCCAGTGTCACTGTTTGGTTAAGTGACTTGCTAAGAGTTACACAGAAGGAAAAAATAGTCTTGGAGAATCAAACTCTAAACTAGAGGAAAAGCTCACTAACAGCTCACAAGCTTAATCCTCTACGTTAACTGCATTTTTTGATTGCAGTCATCTGAACATAAAAGTAGTTGGCTGGAAACTCACTTAAGGGGGAGTTACTGAATTTTGCCAGGCCAGTTCTTTTAAGGAAATGACAAGTTTAGGCAAATGCAATAGAGGGGAACATGAGAGTACACCTCAGACTGGAGTGCATTGGTAAAAGTCCTTTACATAATTCATACACAGACATTTGTGACTTTCATTTTTCATTGTAAGCTGACTCTATCACCAGTCCATCCTCTTTCATTTAGTTTACTTCAGTGGGTCAGGATTTGCTAAACCTTGTCTGGCCAAAATGAAGTATATTCACATTTTTCACTTGTCTCAAATAAAGATGATGAGAGGAAAATAAATAAACCAATGCGGAGAAAAAGGAAAGACATTGGTTCTTACTATCATGTTATTTATAGGGTAAACAATTCTGAATGGGCTATTAAAACCTGAAATCAGGTCAAATAACAATACTTGAAAAGATTTAGCACATAATTTTAAAAAGACTGCTTATAGTAAATCATGGATAGATAGATAGATAGATAGATAGATAGATAGATAGATAGACAGATAGATAGATAGATAGACAGATAGACAGATGCCCTTATCCCAGAGGAAAACAGATGTAACACTTCTTCACAAGAGTGGGAGTAATGAAGAGGCAAGAATCTTCTGGATTACTGAGTGCAACTTGAGTGGTTGGAATTGTGCAGGAATCAATCATGAATGAAATAGTTATTGATAACCTTATTTGTTTATTTTCCATCTGCATACCTACCTTTCTCTGACCTTGCTTTTCACTGTGATTCTTTCACTGTGCCAAATGCTGAGCTCCGCTCTGTATATAATGCATGCATATATTGTGTTTTGTCATTCACTCTGTATATAATGCCATGTATCATTTATGTTTACCATCATTGGGAGCATTGATCTTCACTGGTTTACAGATTCAAATTAAAATAAATAAATACATATTCATTTATGTTTGCTGCCTGGATTGTCAGACTAACCTAACAAGGACCCTATCCACCCAGTGCAAACCACTACAACTAGACAAATTAAAATCTAGATAAACTATAATATTGATACAAATGACTGATGAAACAAATCATACAGAATATACAGTATAAATAAAAAGTATAAGCAAAGAAAACAACACTTGTATAGTACTGTTCAATAATACACTATGAACAGAGCACCCACCACATGACATTAAGCCCCAGCTTACAAAGCAAACTGTAACAGAAACATTCGCAGAACAACAACAGGAGAATAGTTTATGATAGGACAGCCAGATAATCAGCATGGGCTACAGCACACTAAATACATACTGATATGTGACACAGGGATCTAGAAACTTCTTAAGCACATCTTCAGCAGTGCATATGTAGTGGCTTGTGCAACAGAAAACCAAAGTAGCAAAAACGTCTGTTGAATATAATACCTTTCTTTGACTGGGATGACCAAAATAAGTGATAGCAAATAATGCAGAGTGGATATGGCCTTTCAAAATTTTAGCAGCATTTGACTACATCTTAGAAGGCAGTAAGTTAGCCAGCTTCGAAGATGGAACCACATTGTCAGTGTGAGTTAAAAGCTGAATAACAAAGCACGTCTTGCTTTGCTTGTACACTTCCAGTCTGTGCATATGATTATTGTTGAAGCTTCTTGTAAACTTAAGGCTCCCTGCAAACACCTGTAGAACATTCTGGCAGAATGAGATAGGGAGAGTTAAACTGCAGGTACTGATGAAGACAAACATATTAATTAATTTTGTTTTCCACAAGACACTCAGGAGACTTTTCCTTTTTTGCATGCACTTGTTTAATGTTGATTCCTTGCTTATTCCTATCGATACCTATTTAGTACTTGTTAAAGGTCTAATTCACTCATTAAGAATATGAAATATTATTTTGGAGTCACCTAATAGGAAACTTGTTGCATTTTACACCATCTGAATGTAGGAGAGGTCATCAGGACATCTATAAACAAGACAGTGAGGTCAGCAAGGTAACTGAAACAGGACAATGTCAACAGTGAGGCCAGCATGATAGAAAGTCAGGATATTGTTATATAGTTACATCATCAGGTCACTGAAAAACATCACAAGGTCAAAGAGTGATGTCAGCAAGGTACTTAATTCATGATGTTATCATACAGTGTTGTCAAAAGGATAGCTTAAAAACAGGGCTGAGTTGCACAGTGAGGTCAGTGGAACAGTTAAATACAGTATCATAGTAAAAAAGCTGTTTAGCATATACAGCAAAACTAAAGACCCACAGATCAAGGTCAACATAAAAAAATATAAAAGGTACTGAATATCATCAGAAAAGTAAAGGTATCCCATGATCAGGTTAGTGTAGCAAGATAAGGATAATTACAAATCCTGCAAACAAATTTTGCCAGGAAATTAAGAAATAACACCTGACATTGCCCCAGACTTATTCATAATGGTGCCACCTACTTGGATCCATTAGTTACTGCAACTGCATTATCTAACACATTCAGTGCAAATTTCACCCTGAGACAGCTTTACAAAACCAACATATTCCAAAGGATCTTAACCCCTCCATTATCACAAAAAAACACTTGTTAAAAGTAGTTTCCAAAATGAAAAATGCATCCCCTATGGGACCCGATGAGATATCACACTGATGGCTGATCGACACAAAATGGGCATTGGTAAACCTGAGCTTATCCACTGGCTTTGTCCCGAAGATATGGCACACAGCAGGTGTGATGCCACTTCACAAGGTTGGCTCTACCATAGACCTCAGAAACTACACACCCATTAACCTGATGAGCCTCATCTGCAAGCCCATGGAATGCATCATAATTGACCTGATAAACTACATTACTCACAATCTTGTAAGACTTGACCCACAACAGTTTGGCTTTGCTAAGGGTAGATCTTGTCTAATGATTCTGGTAAACAACTTTAAGAAAGTGACACAAGCTGTGGACAGTGGTCATACTGTCCATGCAGCATAACTTGACCTTGTTAAAGCATTTGATATCATACTACATGCTAATATAATTAACAAGCCAGATGAACTCCAAATTGATCCCTGTATGGTTAAGTAGATAGCAAATTGGCTGTGGTACAGAACTCACACAGTGAGGGTGGCAAGTACATGAATGTAACCAGTGGAGACCCTCAGCAATCTGAATTGTGAACTCTACTATTCAGAATACACTAGTCTGATCTCCAAATCAAGCACATGGATCTATGATTAATCTAATTTGTGAATGATTATAAACTGGGTGTCATCCTCAACTCCCCTTCTGACATGCAGAAGCTACAACTTGAAGTGTCATGTTAATAGCTGGTGCGCAGAAAATGGGCTAAAAGTAAATGGTAAAAAGTGCAATATTGTCGAATTTGCTGTGCAGTTACTTCATCTAGCTTGTAATATAGACAACACTCCACTCCATCATGAAGCTATGAGAGACCTTAGAATGTGGGTAGATAATTCCCTAACCTTTGATTATCATGTTGCAGCGGTGGTTAATAAATCCTTCTGTATTTTGCAGCTGATTACAAAGGACATCTTCTCTAGATCCAAAGAAGTCCTTACCCTCTCTTTGTTCTGCACTAATCAGGACCATAATAGAAGACAGTGCCCCTTTGTGATATATCTTATCAGACATTTCAGACAGTTGGAGAGACCCCAGAAGTTCCTAACAAAACAGATTACAGGCCTAAAAGAGCTGAAATACCATCAGAGGCTGGAGCCTCTGTCCCTGTATTCAGTGTCCTGCAGACTCCTTAGGCGTGATCTGGGCCTTGCTTTTCAGGCTATTATGAATCTGGCAGTCCAAGACTGTTATATCTCCACAAATCAAACTGTCCAGCAAACACTTAGACCAGACATGCTTCTGCAAATAAACAAATCTCATTGAAGAGACAGATGCATCACAAAATGCCTAACCCTTGTCAGGAACAAATTACCACTCCAGATCAAGTAATGTGATACACTGTGTTTCTTTAAAGGATTTTGGCAATTGGATGGGTATTCACAAATTCACTTCTAGCATGACTGCCCTGTCACTCCTTGGAAAAGGAGGTAAGGTGGAAGGGTTTGTACTAGCATGGTGAAAATGACCACATGGCCCAGTTGCCTTGTATGAATACTATGATATAGTGAGGCCAGTATGGCACTTAAAATAGGAGAATACTAGACAGTGTGTTTAGCTAAACACTTAAAATAAATGTCATGTAGGGAAATTACCAGGACACTTTAATAAAGGTCAGTTTCATACAGTGATGTCAGAAGGATCACTGAAAAATAGGAGAATATCATATGCAAAAAAGCAAGATGACACCAATGGACATTCTAGAATGAATGCCTGAAATGCCCCTTTCTAGTTCCTAGACCCTTTTTTTGGACTCTTCAAGGTGAAAGTCGACCTGTAAAGCATCATTCAACATCAAGGGTTGGAGGTTGGTGTAATGGTTAACCATTTACCTCACAAACACAAGGTACACGGTTTGATTCTCACCTTTGAAAGGAAAATTAGATTGGCTTAAAGTAGCCAACAAGGGCAGCTAGTCAAGTGCTTACCTATGAACATTCCTCTTGCAGTGTTAAACAGAACACATGCACACTAATTTAATCTGAGGAAAAGGCTCATCTTTATTGAGCACTACAGATGGGGCTACTTACTCATTTATGTCACATAACTTGTCTTAGTGGGTTGTAGTTAATTTGGTATCCTGTATTTCATAGTATTGATTAGATTAAATGGCTCCTACTCTTTAAGGACTCTAGTCCTAAATGATAGTCTGTCCTTTTCCTATCACGCTGAAAAGACCAAAAGAAAAATCTCTTCTCATTTTAATGGTCGATATCTTTCTTCCTCATGAAACCAGAGTGGCACTAGGCAAAGTAATGAAATTCAGTGCTTGAATCTATGAGGTGTAAAAGTATCTTGCAGATTTATAGGTACTTGCTAGGCTATTGATGTCGTGATCTGTGAGGATCTTAAGAAGCCGAGCCTTACATTCCCATAGCAGTTTGTAGCCCTTCTATTTTGCATACAAGTAACACAGAGACAGGATGAAGAAGGAGATGTTAGAACACTTACATGTCCTCACTCAGTGCTTTCCTAAATGTCTTTTATAGGACCAAGTACTCTGTTATTGTTGTAGCATCTGACCTTTCTCTTCCTGTCCAGTAAGCCAAATGTAACTCAATCCTGCCATGCTTTTTCCATGGATGTTGTCAATTACCAAATTTGTAATATTTAAATGGGAGGGTTATGTAGACAGCCTCACAGTGTGCAGTCTACCCAAATAAGTTTAGTTAAATACCCCCTCTCACAACCTATATTAAAAATAGTTTACTTTTTTATCGCTTAACTTATGTCGTGTTTTGTGGTTATTTTTGAATTTACATTTTGGAACAGCACTGTGATGCAACAGATGGTTGTGGTTAAGAGCCAAAGTTATAGTGAGCAGAACGTAAAAAGTTGGCAGGAGAGGCACTAAAAGTTACTTATGCTTCTGAAAGGCACTAAAGACCAGTCCGTAGCATGGGTCATGATTCCTGGGGCACATGTGGAAAGGCAACCTGGACACCAATATGGTGCAGGGATTAAGCTGCAGTAGGTGGTAATCTCCTTGTAAGCTCAGTGACAAAGAATATAGAAAGGTGAGGCAGTTCAAGTTAGTGACAGAAGTGCTGAAGTATATTAACATGACATAGGTTGAATGGGAATCCTTCAAAGTAACTGAGAAGACTTGCTGGATATTTTGAATACATTTGCTGGAGGAAAAAATTATATAAAATTCTAAGAGTGCGGAAAATGTCATTTTAGGTGCTGTGTGGTGTGCTATAGATCTTAGAACAAATGAATGGCAGTTAATTTTTTTAAATAAAACCAAAAAACAAAAATCACCATAAGGATTGTTGGTAAACTGCAAGAGTAAACTCCAAGTAAAACTAAAACTAGAAAACAAGCAGTAGACCAAAGCATGGCTTTACTAAAAATACTTCTTTTAATTAAAATAGGTAAAAGCTTTGTCCACCAAACTGGTGGCTTCATCAGACCATCCCAAACACAGAATACATAAAACAATATATATAGATATATATATATATGGTTTACTATCATAAATTCGAAAATCAGAACAAAATGTGTCTGAATTTTCGAATTTATACATCGGAAATGGACATTTCCGTATGTCCCTAATGTCGAAAACAGCTGTGTATTGTCGAAAATGTCGCTCGCGACATTTCCGACAATACACAGCACTCCCACCCGTCCCATAACTCCCTACCTAACTAGCCTAAACACACAGTTATGCAGGGCAAGCCCCTGCACCTTTGAGGGGCTGTGCCCCCCCACACCCCCCAACTTAATATTCCAACTCCGACATCACACTACAGTGAGGAAAGGGATGTATTTCCCTAACCGCACTGTACCGTGATCCCCTCACATGAGCAAATGTTATAATTGCGAATGCACAGTCCATTCGCAATGGTAACGTTCGCTCACATCACCTGCCGAACTATGAAGTATTCGATCATCTGTTGTTCGAATACTTCATAGCTGTGCAATTGCACGTCTGCATTGTGATAGTAAACCTATATATATATATATATATATATATATATATATATATATATATATATATATGTATATATATATATATATATATATATATATATATATATGGGTCTAGGACTATTCACTGAAAGCACATTTCACTGAAAGTCAAATGACTGCACAAATCACTGAAAGCTCAATTCACTGAAATACATTTCACTGAAAGTTATATATGGCCTTTTCCCCACTGCTGTGCGACCCTGGAGTTAGTATATATAGTAAGGGGGGTGTGGGTGGTGTAGCCCCCCCACATATTTTGGATTTATATTAAGTTCAGAAAAGAGTAATTTATTGGAATTGCAAGTATGCATCTATATAGTTCAAAATATTTAAATAGGTGGGAGGCACCCCCCTTACTATATATACTAACACCAGGGTCGCACAACAGTGGGGAAAAAAACATATATAACTTTCAGTGAAATGTGATTCAGTGAATTGTGTTTTCAGTGAATTGAGCTTTCAGTGAATTGTGCACAGTCAAATGTGTTTCAATAAAATGTGCTTCCAGTGAATAGTCCTAGACCCATATATATATAACCTGCTAACGTAATTGGCATCAATTATAAAAGCTATAGGCTTACATTTAAACTACGCATCCATTCAACAGTGTTTTCAAGCTGTACAAGCAACATACCATACGATCCTA
Organism: Protopterus annectens; assembly: GCF_019279795.1. NCBI lineage: Eukaryota > Metazoa > Chordata > Ceratodontiformes > Protopteridae > Protopterus > Protopterus annectens. Next base: position 13,168,542 of record NC_056741.1, on the reverse strand, counting down.
CGTCATTATGTTACAGGATTAAAACATTAAAGGTATATACCCCCAAACAGCATATATATGCACAAATAAAAATATATATGAAAAAATATATGCAAATGCTCATGTATCATACACTGTAGTCTCAAATTCATGCTTTCAGTCACTTTAAAAGCACTCTCGACTTCAAGGCAGGTTTAACTGATACAGTCCAAAGCCCTTATTGGCTTTGAACTTTACTATCCATCAGACCTCTCTCCTTTCCATTCTGTTCTCAGTATCACCTAATCTAGCACTCTCATCCACAATCTCCATCACCATGAATCTAAATTCATGTGAAGTACCTCTTTCCAAAACATGCCTTGCAAGGGCACTGGTAGTACCATGTGCACGCATGCAATAAACATGCTCCCTAAGCCTCTCTCTCAATGGTTGATTAGTCTTTCTAATGTAGAAAGAGTGACAGCACTTACATTGTGCCAAATACACTAAATTCGTAGTGCCACAATCTGCTCTAACTTTAAAGCTAAATCTCTGAGTGTCTAGATGGATAAACACATTATCACTACTAACATATCCACAGTAAGCACAGCCATTACATGGATATGTCCCTGTGATCTCACTACATTTGCCTTTCCTATTCTCAGGATAGCAAAGCATTCTTTTGAAGGACTTACGATTCTTAAATCAGAAATGAGGTGCATCTCCAACAATTTTATTAATTTTCTCATCAGTTAAAGGCAAGGGCCAATGTTTTCTAAACACCATCATAACCTTATCAACATTGCTGGTGTAAAATATAGGAACATTAACCAAATATGAAGGCACTGACCTATTATTACTATCCGATTCTGGCCTAAGTCTAGATGCATAATAGTCTGGAAACACACATGCCTTGTCCCTTCACAAGATTGATCAATACACGTTTGGGGTGCACACTCCTTCTGCGGAGTAGGTAGTTCGTATAACTTTCCTTTCTATATACACTTGTAGTAAAAGAGGAATCAGGAAGTCTTCTAATCTGAACATCAAGGTATTGAATATTGGTATTAGAATACTTAAAGGTAAATCTCAGAAAGTTGGTGCTCCTGTGTAGAATCTCAACAAACTCATTCAGTAGTTCTATTGTGCCATCCCAAGTAATAAAAACAATGTCTACAAAACGCTGATAGAATCTAACATTATCCTGAAACATATTTAATTTAAACACAAAATCGAACTCCCATTGAGCAATCACAGTACTGACTTAATGATGTGGAGTCGAGTTATAGGAATGACTTGAATATGTTACAAAAGAAATTTCAGTAAGAGGCTATAAGTCTGAGGAGGTGGTTCTGATTCTGTCACAGATAGATGGGTTGAGGGAGGGTAGAGTGAGACCTTATTATGCACGGTTTTCAAGTCATTAAGGCACAGACCAGACCATTTTCTGGTGGTACATACCAATGATGGGGCTGGCTGCCATGACACAGAGGTAATAAGTCAGGGTGTTTAATTTTCTATATGAAAGGTCATGGTGCTGATTTTGTGAGGTTATCCTGTCCAACACCTTCAAAGCTATTTGAGCCATAAGCCCTCCTCTCTTAACTTTATCTGCAGCTGGGATCAGACTACAAGACAAAATGATTCATTCCTGATCCCAGACAATAAATGGTGTCCCTGGTTTGTCATTCTTTCCTTTCATTCTTGGATGGTGCAGTGGTAGTGTTATTGTCTCATAGCAAGAGGTTCTTCAGCCTGATTCTCAATTGGGGTGCCTTCTGTGTGGAGTCTGCATGTCCTTCCTGCATTTGTGTGGGTTTCCTCTGGGTGCTCTGGTTTCCTCCCACATTACAAAGACGTATCTGGAGTGTTTCTCATGGGCCTCTGCTGAAAATTGGCTTTGTTCCAAGTTGGACTTTCCTGGTTAACAAATGTTAAATAAATTCTGGCCTTGAGTGGGAGAACTTTGTTCCTGATCCCAAGTCACTGAAAGCTCAAGCAGCAATGTTGTTGCTTTGCCTATCTGCTTGATTTCCCATGAAGCACTTATTTTAACCATGTTTTGAGGAACTTTTCCTTGTTTTAATTCATAAAAGGCTCTGCTCTATTCCATATTAAAATGATTTGCCTCATAGTCATTTGTAAGATTTTTAAGAAAATAGTCACAGCATAAAATGCTGAACTAAGTTGTTCTATCAACAAAATGTTCTCTACGTTTAAAAACAAATTAATTTTAACTTAGCTGTTAGCTTTCTACTTAATCTTCTATGAACATTTTCCAAAATGTTGTCATTGTTTGCACATTTTGGCAGGCACTCTTTTATTTTATCAAAGAGTTTGCGAGTTCCAAATTTTTCCCTGTAAAGCTGCATGACAAAATTGACAGATTTTGCATACAGAAATATTCTACAAATGACCTTGTGCTCCATAGTCTTTTCAAATTTGTTTTTTAGTTACTTGTGTGTTTAATAAATTATTTATTTAGTGGGAGGCTTGTGTGTGAATGAGAGGGAGGATAGAAGAATGGTGAGGATGCAAGGAGTAGAGGTGGCGAAGGTGGATGAGTTTAAATACTTGGGGTCAGTAGTTCAGAGTAACGGTGACTGTGGAAGCGAGGTGAAGAAGAGAGTACAGGCAGGATGGAGTGGGTGGAGAAGAGTGTCAGGAGTGATTTGTGACAGATGAGTAACTGTAAGAGTGAAAGGGAAGGTCTACAAGAGGGTAGTGAGACCAGCTATGTTATATGGGTTGGAGACAGTGGCATTGACAAAAAGGCAGGAGTCAGAGCTGGATGTGGCAGAGTTAAAAATGTTAAGATTTGCACTGGGTGTGACGAGGGTGGACAGGATTAGGAATAAGTATATTAGAGGGTCAGCCTAGGTTGGAAGGTTTGGAGACAAAGCCAGTGAGGCAAGATTACATTGGTTTGAACATGTGCTGAGGAGGGATGCTGAGTATATTGGGAAAAAGATGCTAAGGATGAAGCTACCAGGTAACAGGAAAAGAGGAAGGCCTAAGATAAGGTTTATGGATGTGGTGAGAGAGGACATGCAGGTGGTTGGTGTGACAGAGCAAGATGCAGAGGACAGGAAGAAATGGAAACAGGTGATCCGCTGTGGCGACCCCTAACGGGAACAGCCAAAAGAAGATGATGATGATTTAGTGGGAGACTGATCCATGCATTTGTGACCTTAGCCAGCAGACAAAACAACAGAGCAGTAATAACAGTCCAGAGTTATGAAAAAACAGCAAGCAATGTAATGGAGATTTGAATACTTTGTATCACATACTGAGCAGAGACAGATCAGTTATATGAAGTTATACAAAAACAGCTTATAAATATGAGAAGCAACTCGCAACATCATAGAAAGACTGTTTTTGACATATTTCTCAGTAGTATGCCTGCAATAACAAAATATCCAGTTAGGCATGTCTGGTTCATCAATCTGGAAATATTTATAAATAATATAGAGACAGAAAAATGTATACAAATGTGAAGTTCAACATAACAATGTATACAGCAATAAAATCAGATTATTTATTTTGTTTTGAGTAAACCTTTAATACGGGATATCAGAAAAGATGGGGCAAGACTGGAGAAGGGAAACTTGCTGTATCAGAGGAGGAAGGAGACACTTTCATGCATGTTTATTATAACATACGTGTTCATGCTGAGATAAAGTGAATACCACTGAATAATAACTGACCCTCAAAATATTTGGTTTATATATCCTGGACTATTTTAACTTGGGGATGAGTATTTGTGGAGTTAAGCCTCCTACTTAAAAACAGTTTTGGTGGGTTAAGGGATGGCAGCCCCCTTACAAATGAAAGTAATAATGAAATGATGTGTCAGTTGATTTCACGGTTAAAAACGTTAAGTAGTCTCCTGTTTTGCAGCAGAGCTCCCCAGATTCAATTCAGCTCACTGAGCAATTCATTTCAGGAACTGGTGAATAGGAAGAGTGCTAGATCTTGCAGACCGACATTATCTGCTATTCTTGACCCATCCATGCACAAGGTCCAGTGTTCTACATCATTGTTCTGCAGACCATCCTCATTTCATCTCAGCTTGTAACTTCATAGACTGTTCTGTAGATACAAAGACATATTTTCTCCTACAGGGGGCTCTGAATAGTCTCTACCCCATATATCTTCATCTATTCAGCTCCTCAGCAACAACCAATATATGCCTCAGTGTCTTAGTCCTAATGTTAGCATAAATAGTGATGGCAGGCCATGCTATGTAGCACATGAAAGTTGCACAGTGGAGATTAAGATTGCTATAGTTACAGGAAGAAGACCCATTTGAGATACAGGTCCCAGAGTCTTTCAGAAATGGTGCACCCCCTGCAACAACCTTTTAATAAGCAGACCCTTCATTCTACCACCCCCAGCTGTAGCACTTGCCACACATTCATCAGCCTTTCAGTGAGGTGACCACTGATTGCAGTGGTTGCAACAAACAGCTCTGGGTCTTTGATCCATTTGGGATTCCATGTAACATATCATTGCTCTGAAGATGACACAGTTCTTTTGTCTTTACAGGCACTGTAGCTACATCTTTCTCCAGGTGAAATTTCCATTTATCCAAACAGCATGGCCATAGTGTGGTACATTTGTAAGGTGGTGGGGTGCATTCTTACCTCCTATGAAGAAACATCATTCCTTTTTGGTTGTTCATATCCTACTGGATACCAGCTACAGATCAAACAGACTTACCTTCTATATCCCATGCACAACAAGGAATATGTTAATCTGTCTTCAGCCAGAAAGAATTTTTGGTGCTAAGGTAATTCAGTCTGCAATTTTTTTTGCTTCCCCCATAAGTGTCAAATTATGAAGGTTTTATTTCTTTTGGTTAATTCCATGTCTCAGACACAAAGTTCTGGATACCTTGCTGCAGACTTCGCCATAGGGCTTCGTTACATCTTTCTCTCATTTTTTCCCCTCATTATTAAATTTGGGTCTATATTATAAAAGCAAATGCAATGAATTGCAAACGCTATATAATCGACCCACAATCCCCAAAAACCCAAAATGTCAAACACACAGATCATCGATTTTTTTTCCCCTACTTAAATATATCATCTCTGAGATCGCACCACAGTGGAGGAAATGGCAAAGTCACAAAAATGGCCCAGTGATTTTTTTTTTCCCTAGGAAAAAAAATCGCTGTTCTGTACTTTTGGTATTTTGCCATTTGGCGTAATGATGTTTGACTAAACAGCATTCACAATTTATTGCATTTTCTAAAATAATAGGGACCCATTAAAGTTATGCACAAAATTAACATTCCAGTGAGGTGAGCTTGCGGTCCCCTTAATGGTCCAGCCAGATCTGCCTTTGCTGCTCCATCAGTACCTTATTGTAACTCTGCTCTGACTTTCTCTTCACTGGCACCTTGTGCATTACCGTTCCAGGACAGATGTTTCAAATTTATATAACATCCAGCTGATGATATGTCTACTCTATTTCCTTTAATTGCCTAGTATGCAGATTTGTCTGTCCAATTTGTATCCATATTATTTTCTGACTATCTACACAGAAGACTTGGATGGACAGATGAAAGAAAGTTCTTCATTTGAGTAGCTGCTTATAGCTTGGACCCTTGTTTATTCCGACCTGAATGGTTTTGAGTTGTCTTTCACAGATCATTGATTCAGGCCTTAGTTACTTTGCTGTCCAGGTCTGCATAGTGTCTATTTCCAGTTTTTAAGTGGGTCACGACTCTGAAGCTCTCAGTTTTCCTTAAGGTTTGGAATATTTCTTGGAGGCATTTTTGTACCCCAGCCTCTTGTATGGGACTCAGTTCCACTTTAGGATATTTAGTTTATGCTGCAAAAGATCTCTCATTCTTATTTTGAAACTGCTGTGGAAGACTGAAAATTTGGACTTGCAAGATGTTCTTGTTTACTGTTACTTCATCCTGAAGAAGTACTGATCTGAGGATCTTTCTGTCAGTCTTTCCTATCCTGTCATTCATAAAGCGAGTTTATTTGCATACCAGTCTTTCCTTCATACCAAATGTAGCTACTGCCACTAATGTGAAGCAGGCCCTTGAGTGGGTAGTGTGCTTTGCACAATGCTCTAGATAAGGAGAGGACCTTCTTCACTTAAAGAATGTTCACATACATCTCAGGTACATACCTCTCAATCTGCAGACGTTGAAAACAGGAACAAGGCCCTTGAAAAATTGGAGCATCCAGCTAAAAAATAAAAATAAAAAATATCTAGGCACCTAATTAGCATAATATTTGAATACCAAATAACACACTACTCCTCCTGCTTCTAGAAGGAATATGGGATAGTACTCAGAAATACATATTTAAAAAAAAAACAGAGAGTGGCAAAAATGATGCAAAAATATGCATGCATTATCAAAGACACAGTGTAAAATCTGTAGACTTTAATGAACTGCATCTCAAAAATTCTACCACACTAGGACATTTATTTTTGCTTCAGAAAAAGGAAGTTGTAAGATATGTGTCCTCTTTCTTTAAATTATTGTTGCCACTATTGTTTTGTAGTTGTCTGTGTACTAGACAGTTTAAAAAATCATGTGACAAGAAGGATTCAGAAAATTGTTTGAAGGGGTGAATCTAGCCTGAAAATAGGGACATACCTCCAAAAGTAAGGACATAAAATAGGAACATTCATCCAAAACAGCAACAGTTGAGAGGTCTGCTCAGATGCTACGTACAAGTGCAAAATCTGATTAAAATGAGTAGTAGTTTGTTTCCTTTGCAAAAGATCACAAAGAAAAGATGAGTGGGCCTTTGTTTAGTTAGCAAAATGTCAGAAAGGTGAAAAGTTATGAAGCAATATCTTTCAATATGGCTCTCCAATTAAATTTCATTATGAGAAATGTGGCACAACATGCAAGTTTCTCCTAAAGTGCATTCTTCCAGTGCAGATGTTCATCGTGTTACACTGCTGCAGTCATCACACTTGGGTTATCCTGCCGTCAGGCGGTCCCGTCCATAATGTTCTGCATTTGACATTCGTGCTGTAGCTGTTTGCTCATTAATGGACATCCTTGAAAAGCATTGAGAGCTGAATGACTAGGTTAAGGTCTTCCTTTCAGAAGACAATAATGCAGATGTCTTTTAGGGTACCACTGAAGAGGTTTTGCTCAGGACTCTGTACTATCACTTCCTAAAGCTGGGACTCTAGAACATCAGATATGAAAGTTATGGCCACTTGTACAATACTGGACCTCTGGCTGCAGGAAGTGACCCACTCAGCTTCCTCTTGCCGTATTTTGTTGTTAAGCAGTTTCATTTGGTCTAGAACTAAAGAGGAGGGAGGAGGAAACAACATATTAAAAGACTGAGGAGAAGGGAATTCCAACCTGGGAACATTCTGTGTGTCGACTGTTTCTAACGCTTGCAGTGTATGACATCAACTCTTTTTCTTCTGACAGATATGGCAGTATCATAATTACTCATAACATTTGTTTATAACAAGATATGAAACTGTTATTTGGACTGGTTGTATTCATCCAAAAAGGGATTTACATTTGTGATCACTGTAGTCCTGTCTTAGACCCATTAACTTTATGGTGAAACCCAGCAGCTCAGGTCTCAGTATCCAGATCAGCATTACTCTCAGTTTCAGTAGTAATGGGGTGAACAGTCCATGCTGTATGTCTGTAGTTCCATGTGCTGTTTTCCCTGAGGTATCTGACAAATAAACTTCTGTAGCTCTGTCTGTACCTTTCACTTAGGTATCTGACTGATAAATGTCCTTAGCCCCATATGCTACTGTCACCACTATATCTTACATAAACGTCTGAAACTCCGTGTGCTACTCCATGTGAAGTAACTGATGGATAATTTTCTATAGCTGCATCTGCTGCTGCCATTCATTTATTTGGCACATAAACATCTGCAAATCTCCAATTTTCATTGAGTTTTTTGACAGATATACTTCTGTAGCTCCATCTGCTACCGTCACCAAGACATCTGACAGATAAACATCTGTAGCTCCATCTGCTACTGTCACTGAGGTGCTTGATAGATAATCTTCTATAGTTCTGTCCGCTATGTTTCATGTCAGGAGGCTTAATAAATAACCTACACACACAGCAAATGTGGAATAACTGCAACGAGACCTATATTGTGATTGAATTTTCTGGAACTTCTGTGAACCATATGATATGCTAATCATTGACACAAACACATTAAGCTTTATAGATGTATATCCAATACCTAAAAGAATATATAAGCTACAAAACAACTATAACAGACAACAAACTGATGAAGAGTAGTGATAAAAACAGACCTAAAATTTGTTGTTTTTGTGTGTGTGTGTGTGTGTGTGTGTGTGTGTGTGTGTGTGTGTGTGTGTGTGTGTGTGTGTGTGTGTGTGTGTGTGTGTGTGTGTGTGTGTGTGTGTGAGTGTGCGTGCGCGTGTGCCTGTGCATGTGCCTGGTGTGTGTTTGTGTGACTGTGAAATACTATGGATGACATGGGCTATTTACAACAAAATTAAACTTTTTCTATGTAGTTAAGATTTTTAATGAAATGCTGTTCTTGGTCTGTAGAATCATGTTTAACTCTTGAACACTCCATACTTTTGCTTGGTTTCTTTGGCCGTCTACTATATCAGCTGACTTTCATAAGACTATTTACACTGGGCATTTGGCCTAGGTTTTTGGACAACTCAATGTACAACAGCTTCATCTTCACTTCGGGAGTCTCTCTCTCTCTAAAAACTCTTGACTATCACACCTTTTACAGTCTGTAGTTTGTACAACATGACTTGTGACAATTTTGGTTGCTCTTCCAAGAATTCTGGGTATGGCTCATAAACAATGGTGCACAGCGGAGCAAGTCAGATAAACATCTAGATATCAAAGCCTTTAGTATTTCAGAAAGTTGTATTCAAAGGGGCAAGACCTTGTACACCATTGTTAGAGTCTTACCCCACTGTCTTGGCATCATACTGCATGCATGGAGTACATATGCAAACTACCTGTCCCCCATTGGTTACTTTGGGGTAATCTACGAGGCAGCAGCTGCATACAATCCATGATGCTCTACTTGTCAGTGCTGTAATCCCCTTCCTTCCTATGTTGCACAGTATACAGGGCTGAGCTACATATTAGTGTTACCAAAACAAAAAATAGTGTTAACACATCCATTGCTCCATTGCCCTATGGGAAAATCCCTTCTGGCAACAGAGTGCCCTACAGATCAAACAAATTTGCTACCTTTGCAAATGGTTCCACCTTCCTCCCCCATACTGCAGGGCTCCTGCCAATGCAAGCTCACACAGCACAGATCACCTTATTACTATATTATGGTAATGACCCACCCATGTACTGTCTTATGAAGTGAGGCATTTTTATGAATTTCCCCTGAGCATGATGCAGATACAACACAGCAGTGAAAGGTACCATATGCAGGTATACTATACCTTACTAAGTGACTAGTTAAGTATAATGTGCTTTACTAAGCTGTCTGTTACTGCTGCTCTGTATACACAGTGCTTCCTCCCATCCCAAGCACAGAAGTACGTAGCACACAGTGGCATACTATGCATTTGTGTGTGTAGTTCAAGCAACTAAAATGTATGCTGTATGCTTCTGTGGCCAACCACGTCGTGTCTGCGAATCATCGCAATTTCAGGCAGCATAGCAGACCAACTGTACATGATCCTTATCCACATCAGCACACTGTCTTTGATTAATCTGTCTTTTACAAATGCCTGTCATTTCTTTGATACAGCTTTCCATTTCCCCATGACCTATGTAGGATCTATATTTGGTTACTTTCTAACAACTTCTTTAGGATGTAGACTTTCCATGGTTTCTGAATTCTTACTTTGCCTGTAAACTGTAAATCATGCAGTCTTTTGCAGTTTTTGCCATAGCAGTATTTTTGTCTTTTCTGATTTCTTTTCAGCATTTCCTTTTCTTTATGTAGATTTGTAGGAATTAGTGATGCAACTGAAGTAGATAATCTGCTTTTTCATCCTATTGCTCATTAAAAGTTGCACAGCTAGTGAAGTATCACCATTATTTCAAAACTGCAAGATTATAAACCTCATAGCTTTTGCTCCAGCGTTTTCTCCTAGGATAGTCCTCTGTTTGTATAGTCCTCACCATTTGTCCATTCATTCGAGGAGTAGCTTTCACCCACTTGTGATGCCTCTTTATGTTAGGATACTTAATAAATAACCTGCAGCAAAAGTATATGGGGTCTCACCTCTAGAAAGTATATATTACTACAGAATATTCTGGAATTTCTTTGTACCATATGATATACAAATCACTGAAGCTAGCCCCAAAACATTAAAGATACATAAAACAAATGTCTCCCTATTGTCACTGTGTCATGTGACAAATAAACATTGTCATGTACACATATTGTCGGCACTGCAAAACTGCAAATAACTGCCACTTGCTTACTATTTATCTTACATAAAGTATGGACAGTGAATATTGTTTTGCATGAACTATATGAAGAAAATCGGAAAAAGGAACAGCAGAAAGACCGTAAATGAATTTAGGAAACTTAGGGTTAGGAGATGCCCACTTGATGAAAACTGAATTTAAACAACTGTTGGTTGCAAACTGTCTTAACCTTATTTGCTGCTATAACCTCACAGCAACTTGCTTTCTGTTTGTTTGGTTCGTTATAGCGTGGCAAGCCAAAGAACTGCTAGTACAAAAAAAGTGTGATTCTGGCAACTCATACAGCCCAGTCTAGCTTGTTTTTTGAAAAAAAAAAAAAAAAGAAGTTGGCCAGTGAGGTGCAACAAAGAACAATCATCCAATAAGTGTATGTGGGAGAATATCAGTTCACAAAATTAGCTTCTTTTACAAATTACAATTTCCTAATGTTTTCCCCCAAAATGTTTAACAGCTGCATGAAGTATAAAATATCAAAACATTAAAACTGCTTTTTTTATGGAATGGAGAATGTAACTTTCTTTCTTTTGGGGACTAACTCCACACAACATTCATCCTCAGTATTAATTTTTTGCTAAGACTATTGAATCTCAGAAAAAAAAGGCAAAAAGTAATTCCACTGTTTAGCAATGAATAATGTATGCTTCAAGAAAAAAAATGTTTGTAATAAGAGGTGTGAAGCTAGGATTCTTGGAAAACTCCTCCATGAAGTGGCTTAATTCCAGTTCTGTAAGTGACATCATGAAAGTGGGGAAAAATAATTATTATGGCTAATCCCATTTTATTCTTGCAGTCGTAGTGTCAGCTGTTGCCATCTCTCTTGATTCAGTGGCACTCTCCTAGCTTCTTCGACACTCATGACTGACTGCCTCTCAGGTCTTCTGTCACACAATCCATGCACCTCTTTGCTGGGTGCTCTCATTTCCTTTTGCCTTCTTTTAGTTTCTCCCAAATCTTCTTCATTAGATTGTCTTCTGCTTTTCTGCACATGTGCCTGAACCACTGTAATCTGTTCTCTTTGACCTTCTCTCCAATTGGAGCTACTTTGCCTTCAGATATCTTCATTTCTTCCAACTGTCTCACAGTGTGTACCCTACCACCTAAGTCAGGCACTTCATCTCCATTACCTCTAGCTCCTCAACTGCTCTACCTTTACTGCCCAGATTTCTGTACCATACAGTAGTACTGGTCACACCAATGTCTTGTACACATTACATTTCAGCTTCTTTGGCATTTTTCTGTCATACACTACCCCTTACACTGTATGCCAGTTCACTGCAGACCCTCTAATTTTAACTTTGACCTCCTTATTCAGAATTCCCATCTCCTCAATCACTCCTCCCAGATACTTGAAGCTGTAAACCTGTCCCACTAATTTCTCTTCTCTCTCAGCTCCTGATTTCCTCCATTTGCTCATAATTTCTACTACTCTGCGTATTCATTTATCAGTCACCTTCTCCCAGACTTTTAAGCATTGTGACAGGGGTGTGATACTTCTATACTGCCCACAGTTGTGAATGACCCCTTTGTTCTTAAACATTGGCACTGGTATGCTTATTTTTCAGTCATCTAGGATATGCCTTGCTCTCCATATTGCTATGAGTACCCTCAGGAGCCATTTCTCCCCTATCTCACCCAACATCTTAATCATATCTGGTGTGACCTCATCTGAGCTTGCTGCTTTCCCTGACTTCATTTTTCTTACTCCTGTTCTTATTTCTTCTAGGGTGGGCTCCTCTTCTTCTCTCATTGTAGGCTGTGTCTGGGCCAGTACAGCTTCTGTGGGGTTTGCTTCATTCAGAAGCTGATGGGAGTACTCCTTCCATCTGACTTTGATTTCCAGTTGGACTGGTGAGCAGGTTGTTACTGGCATCCTTTATGAATGGTGTCTGGTTATCTTTTTTATCTTTCTGTCTTTGCCTTGCAGTCTGATAGAGTTTCTTTGATCCTTCTGCTGAGTCACTTCCAGGAGCTGGTAGAATGCCTGTATTGACTTGTTCTTTGCTATTGCAGTTCATCTCTTAGCCTCTTTGTTAACCAACCAGTATTCCTTCCTAACCTGCTCCATCTTTGCAATCTGCCCCTTTTTCCTGCACTTCTTTCTTTGAATGACTTCCTGGAGTTCTGCATTCCATCATCAGCTTTCCTTATGTGTCTTATTTCCATACCTGGCTGAACCGCATATCTATTCTATAGACGTCACAAATGCTATTTTGATGTGCTGTCATTCTTCTTCAACTCCACCTATTTCCTCTTCTTTCTCAGGTGCTAAATCACGAGTAATTCTTTGAACTCTTGTGCTTTGTCTCCAGTCAGCTTCCAGGTCTTCAGTCTAGCCTCTGTTGTCCTTAGAGCCTTCTCTGACCATTGCTTGCAGCTGATTCCGGAAACCAGTGGCCTGACTATTTCACTGGGGAGACTTTGGAATCACTGATTCAAACCCAGTGTCCATTCCTTACTAGGAGTAAGTCTACCTGAATTGCAACAAATCAAAGGGCTGGAATATGTGAATTATTTAGAAAGGCTTCAGAAATCATCATTTTTTTTTTAATTTCTTACTTTAAGGTGGCATCTGCCTGGTATATAAAGGATCTGCTTGTGTTTGAAATGTCTAAATGCCAAACATACCGCAGGGAAAGCAAAGACCAAAATAGAAAACCTAATATTTAAAGTACATAATGAATAATTGATGAACAAGTGACAAATTCATTATATAACACCTTCAAAAGCTATGGAGTCAGGTTCTCCTTATTATCAGATGCCAGTGATTAACTTCCTCAAAAATAATCTTGATATATCAATATAGGGTTATGAAATTCAAGTTTCTTTTAAGGCCAGTAGGTTGCAAGCTTGACAATTTGAAACTTTGAAGCTGTAAACCTAAGATAAGAAAAGCTGAAAAAGGAAGGAGGAAAACATGTGCTACTGGATCATTTACTGTGCAGTGTATTTTCTATGGAAAGGGTGGTGAGTGAATAAAACAGTCAATGATGAAGTGGAAACATAAACAATTTCTCTGAATTTAATTAATTCATTGCATGGATGTAAGGCTTTGTTATGCTTGGTTAAAGGGGAAAAAGGTTTTGATTATATTGGAACTGTGGCTTGTATATAATGCAGGGAAATAGAGTTGGTGAACCAGGCAGTCTCAATTAACTATCAAAATCTACATTTCTGCATTGTATTGTGCCAGGCAGTTACAGTCAACTACCAAAAATCTATCTTTCCATGTTGTAAATGTGTTGTCAGGATGGAGATGTTCCAAAGAATAGTAGCATTGCTAGGCAGGCCCCGATACAAAACGAATAAGAAGACAGGCCAAAGGACTTCAGTTTAAACAAAAGAAATGTAGTAGAAATCTTCTAATTTCTCAGATGGTAATTATTGCACTAGATTTCCGTATCTATCAGTCATCTTCTGTTTATTCACCTTCATGACACATAGTCACAGTAGGTGCACAAGCATAAATCATCCTTTCCTTTAACTTTGCATCCTTTACTATCCTGACCTCTTTGCCAGTACTAACTTTTTTAATTTTATACTTACCTTCTCTTGTATTTCCTAAACTGTGTGAAGATGAGGTGCTGTTTCACTGTATGTATATGTAACAGAAGATGCATTACAAAATGTTTTACACCATTCCTCTCCAGCAGTGTCACTGTGGCAAAACTGTTTTAAAACTGCAAATGTATATTTGTGCAGATATTAATTCACCAATTTATATCAGAATGGACACACTCGTGTTAAATAAAACATTCAAGGCAGGAAAAAAGTCTATTTTTTGTGACTTCTGTTTTCTTTTTGTTGCAGATGCTGTGTCTCCAAGGAAAATCACTGTATCTGAAGTGACAGCTCGAAGTTTCCGTTTAACATGGCCAAGGCTCTCCAGCAGAGGGGACAGACATTATATTGTAGATGGTCAGCCAGTTGGCACAACAAAGACAAGACAAGGTTTCAGGGAAACTTTCTCACTGAATATACGCACCACTGTAGTGGAAAGACTGTCCCCTAGCACCACATATGAAGTTACTGTACTTACATCTGACAGTCAGAGGGCTTTGTGGATAAAAGTGACAACCTTGGAAGGTAAGCATTTACCAGCTGTAGAAAGAATAAATAACGTTCACTACTTTATTTAGTAAGTCAGGAAAAGTGTTTAGCTGAAATAAACTGTAAACCATAATCTTGTTTATGTTACTATATTTCAGCCTTTTTTTTAAATTCAGGCATCAGATTAAACACAAGCAATGGGTGTCTTTTTAAAGGAACAGATCCCTTTTAAATTATTAATTATGCTAGAAGACAGTGTGGAAAAAAACACTGATTTTGCTTGGGAAGGGGTCTTATAGGGCTTGTTACACTTCTACATCACAAGGGTGTTGTAATCAAAACAAATAATCTTGCACTGTGATTCTTTTGTAGCCATGTGCTTTGCGGAATTAAACTAGGTGTCTCTAAAGTAGTGGATGGCTTTAGTCCCAGAGAGCTTTCGTCTTTTGCTTGTCCTGAAACTGTAGGTGGACACTAATTTTTCATGCTATTTGATCAACTGATTCGCTGTTTCAGTCGTTGGTGTGATACTGCCGCTGCAGAGTCATTCTTTTTCTTTTTCTGTACCCCTTTAACTTCATTCTCAACCCATTTTTTACTCTTGGCACCCACTTTTAATGAACAACTTCGAGTACAGAGTGCAACCCTCAACTGCTAACATGATGTTCTGCTTCTTGTGTGATATACCAACAACCAAAATCACAAGTCCATACTCTCCAAACTGACTGAACTAATCACAATCGGCCTTCTTCAACATCAGAAACCTAATTTACTAAATACAAGATCATTATGAAAACATTCACAAAGTAAAGTTCTTTTTCCTTGGAGGGGCTTTAGCTCCCATGCTCATTTTACATGATTCTACTTCCTTGCAGCCCTTCTGCTTATTATAATGATGCCTATGTCACCGTGCCTCAACTCAGAGTAAGGAGAAATATACCAAATCAGTCATCTTTAAACTTTACACCTGCGACTCGGCTATAACAGGCCCTTATAGTATTCAGTATTGTTAACATCTGCAAGTATTACATGAATTACAGTGCATTTGCTTTCTTAATTCAGTTTAAACTTTAAGGCAGAGTGTTGCTATGGCAGTAGTAGTTACACGTTACATGGCCATAAAAAGCAGCTTTAGTGAAACTCTGTGCTATGATGTACAGCTCACTGTTGGGGGATAAAAACCTGCAACAATCAGGTAGGCTGACCTCCCCCTTTAAGAAAAATAAATGTAATGGAATTCAGCAAACTGGAAACCGAGAATATTCCTTTTGGTGCTGCCATTTTCCAGCAAATTGGCTTCAAGGTATCCAGTGTAGGCACCACGGACTTGAAACAATTCACATTTCACATTTTTTTAATAATTTCAATGAGTAGTCTACAACAGAGAACATCCTCTGTTGAAATCTAATAATGATACATTGTTAAATTTTATGTTATACCCTCAAAGAACCCACAACCGTACGCCCAAAATAAGCAAGCAGTTGGAGTCTCAGTCCACTAGCATTTCCATGTGAAATAAAGGAATGTTATTTTTAAATAAGATCTGAGAATAGAAGAAGTCTGCTATATACTGCTGGTTCCCTGGCACAGAGGGATGGAACCCTGACTGCGACTCAGGTGATCTGTGGTCATCTAGTAAGCCTGGCACTTGAAGAATAGGCTAGGGACAATAGGAAAGGCTGTGGTATTTTGCCAACTCAGTTATCCCAGGAAGAGTGTAGGGGTATTAAGAATAGGATGATGATCCTAGTAATGATACTGAGGGGTATGCACCCTAAGGTACAAATAACAGGTATGCACTAACAGATACTTGGGCTTAATGGACTAAATGGACATTACCGTGTGTTAGGTGTTGAGGCAGGCAACAGGTAGGCGTGTGTTAGGTGTTGAGGCAGGCGACAGGTAGGCTATAAAACAAAAAATCCATATGGCACAAGTACAGTACTGTACTGGAATGCCATAGTCTCCTCTCAGACAATGGCAAAAAGTATCAGATTAGGTGTGGTGGGGATCAGGAGTGACTTCTGACATCTGAGGCCCATGAAAGGCACCAGTAGCACCTGATGGATTGCTGCATAGTGGACAAAAATATTAAAAGAAAAAAAAGATAAAAAATAAAGAAAAGAAAACATCTGTTATGTCCTTATTTCAAGGCTGGTTAATACCTGACACATTGTTATCCACAAATTGTTACTTATCCATCAGAAATTTTTACTCTTTTATATGAATTTCACTAAAGAAAAATAAGTGTTTTTTTTCCTAACTCCGTTTTTTGTTCTTCAGTCAGTCTTCCATTGTTAGTGTAGGATCAGATTTTGAGAAAATCAGGCAGGCAGTTCAACTAATCACATCTGGAATTTGAAGTTGGTGATATGGTGTGACCATTTTTATAAATGAGCTTCACATTTTCAGCATGTATTTTTTTGTAGGTGCATCACATATCGCTAACATTCACTTCACTGAACAGTAACTGGTTACCTGACGAAGTCTGTTTGCAGAGTACCAAAACATTTGGCACATATCTACCTGCTCTTTGTAGCAAAGAGATTTTGGTTTGCCATCCAGCAGAAATGTATTTCCAGAGGACAAACTCTCTATAAACCCATGTAATGGCTGTGAACCCGGAATCCCTGCTACATAAGTATTCTAACAGCAAGGTCTCGTAACTCTGAAATTAAATATTTAGTTTTGGTAGAAAACAAACTATGCCTCCAGGTCCCAGTTACTTTGAGGGAGGAATAATTAAGCAGCATGGATATGTGGGGAACAGGAAGTCTTGCCCCAGTATAGTTAACTGTGCAGATGAAGGAGGTGTCAGTAGTTTAAAATATATTTGAACACTGTATTTTTCTCTTTTTGATGTACTGGGTTTGTTCAGTTGCTGTTCAGTAAAATGATCATCAGTAACATGCCATTGGACCATTTTTGGTGTTTAGCTTCAGAGCAATGGTGGTAAATCTAAGATTGGGTACCTCTGCCCTTTACACACCTTCTATCTCATTAACTGTCTGTCAGTACTAACTTTGCGAATCATCATTCTCTTTTGGCTTTTCCCGTTAGGGGTCGCCACAGCGGATCATCTCTTTCCATTTCTTCCTATCCTCTGCATCTTGCTCTGTCACACCAACTGCCTGCATGTCCTCTCTCACCACGTCCATAAACCTTATCTTAGGCCTTCCTCTATTCCTCTTACCTGGCAGCTCCATCCTTAGCATCTTTTTCCCAATATACCCATCATCCCTCCTCAGCACATGTCCAAACCAACGCAATCTCGTCTCTCTTGCTTTGTCTCCAAACTGTCCAACATGAGCTGACCCTCTAATATACTGATTCCTAATCCTATCCATCCTAGTCACACCGATTGCAAATCTTAACATCTTTAACTCTGCCACATCCAGCTCTGACTCCTGCCTTTTTGTCAATGCCACTGTCTCCAACCCATATAACATAGCTGGTCTCACTACCCTCTTGTAGACCTTCCTTTCACTCTTACTGGTACCCGTCTGTCACAAATCACTCCTGACACTCTTCTCCACCCATTCCACCCTGCCTGTACTCTCTTCTTCACCTCTCTTCCACATTCACCATTACTCTGAACTGTTGATCCCAAGTACTTAAACTCGTCCACCTTTACCAACTCTACTCCCTACATCCTCACCATTCCTCTACCCTCCCTCTCATTTACACACATATATTCTGTCTTAGCCCTGCTGACCCTCATTCCTCTGCTCTCTAGAGCATATCTCCACCTCTCCAGAGTCTCCTCAACCTGATTCCTACTCTCACTACAGATCACAATGTCATCTGCAAACATCATAGTCCACGGGGCCTCCTGTCTGATCTCATCTGTCAACCTGTCCATCACCACTGCAAATAAGAAAGGACTCAGAGCTGATCCTTGATGTAATCCCACCTCCACCTTAAATGGATCTGTCACTCCCACTGCAGTCCTCACCACTGTCACACTACCCTGCATATCCTGTACCACTCTTACGCACTTCTCTGCCACTCCTGACTTCCTCATACAATACCACAACTCCTCTCTAGGCACCCTGTCATATGCTTTCTCCAAGTCTACAAAGACACAATGCAACTCCTTCTGACCTTCTCTGTATTTCTCCAACAACACTCTCAGAGCAAACATTGCATCTGTAGTGCTCTTTCCTGGCATGAAACCATACTGCTGATCACTAATCATCACCTCCCTTCTTAACCTTGCTTCCACTACTCTTTCCCATAACTTCAAGCTGTGACTAATCAGTTTTATCCCTCTGTAGTTACTGCAGCTCTGCACATCACCCTTATTCTTAAAGATAGGTACCAAAACACTTTCCTCCACTCCTCAGGCATCCTCTGACTTTCCAAAATTTCATTAAACAATCTAGTTAGAAATTCCACTGCCATTTCTCCTAAGCACCTCCATGCTTCCACTGGTATGTCATCTGGGCCAACAGTCTTTCCATTCTTCATCCTCTTCATAGCTGCCCTTACTTCCTCCTTGCTAATCTGTTTCACTTCCTGATTCACTATCCCCACATCATCCAACCTTCTCTCTCTCATTCTCTTCATTCATCAGCCTCTCAAAATACTCTTTCCATCTAATCAACACACTCTCCTCTCTTGTGAGTACCTTTCCCTCACTACCCTTTATAACCCTTACATGCTGCACATCTTTCCCAGCTCTGTCCCTCTGTCTAGCTAATCGGTACAGGTCCTTTTCTCCCTCTTTAGTGTCCAATCTCTCGTACAACTCTCCATATGCCCTATCCTTAGCTTTTGCCACCTCTCTCTTTGCCATGCGCCTCATCTCCTTATACTCATGTCTACTTTCTTCATCTCTTTGACAATCCCACTTCTTCTTCGCCAACCTCTTCATCTGTATACTCTCCTGTACTTCCTCATTCCACCACCAGGTCTCCTTGTCCTCCTTCCTCTGTCCAGATGTCACACCAAGCACCTTTCTAGCAGTCACCCTTACTAGTTCTGCTGTAGTTACCCAGCTATTTGGTAACTCTCCACTAACTTTGCGAATGCTTTATAAAAAAAAAAAAACAATTCCCACAGACCTATGTTGGACTTGTGCAGTTTGCAGATACACACCTGCTTGACTTAGTCATTTTAGCAGATCAGCACTTCAGTGAGTCAAATCCTCGAAGGCCTCAGTCCACTGTGGGCAGATGGCTGCATACCATCTTTGATTGCCCCTGGTCAATGCAGATGAAGCACACGTGCCAGCATACCTGTAACTAATCAAACCCACCATGTCATCAAAATCAAATTCCAGATGTGATTAGTTGAACTACCTGCCTGATTCATTAAATGGTGTATGCATATCTAGTCAGATTTGAGTGGTTAAAACAGATAATTAATTAAAATATCAAAGCTGTGAAACTGAGGAAAAGGTATAAATATTCCCTTTGTGAATGTATGTAATTATTTTCAGTTTTTACTTAGCTCAGTTATAAATAGAGTAATAAGCATAAGGGCATACTACATGACAACGGATAAGTTTAAGAAGTGTCCATGAGGCACATAACAGAAGTTGGTCGACACTAAGTCAGGGTCAGTATGAGACAAGGATGGTGACCAGTATGTAGGCACAGAGAAACAACCCACGGTGCATGTGATCATTAGTAATCGTTGAGATGCTAGAAAGGAGGAGGCATCCTTCTGAGTAGAACACTGACACATAGCAAAATAGGCATCCCAGGAGGGATGGAAAAAACGATGACAGCCCTGACTAAACTGCAACATTTCTCTGTATTATGGAAGCTGAGAGTGCATTCAGAAACACAGTTCACAACAGCCTACAGAAGAGTACAAACCAGGTGGAAAAATGTTGGTAATTATAAAACATTATTACCTTGTCATACCAAAGCTTTCATCTGCTTCTTAATCCTGAATCCTAAAAACTTGAATCAGTAAATCTTTAACAGAAAAGTTCAATCATACAGAAACAAAACACAGAAAATATCAAATCCCAATCCCAAAACCCTGAAGTTGCACTATACAATAACTATTATTTTCAAAACAACTGGCTTTGTGGTGTAGGGTGATGAGGCGTGATTTACCTGACCCTGCCATGTGTGCTTCATCTTCACTAAGCATCAGAGAGCAAAGACGGGATACAATCATCTGCCCACAGTAGGGTGGGGCCTTTTGGGGAGTAATTTGACTCATTGAAGTGGGTGTCAAAAGGCCTTGCAACACCTCAGTGCACATCTACCACTCAGACTGTCTAGGGCATGTGTAGTGAGTAGTGGGAGGCTACACTATAGGCACTTGAGTCCAGACCAATTGAAATCATTGCTTTGAGTCAGGGACTAGAATACCCTGCAACTTGGCAAGGCTGCTGCTCATGCCCAAACTCGAATATAAGTTCAGGCAAGCAGCTGTGGAAATGGGGGGTAGGATTAGGGAGTGGGAGAGGGATTTTAGGGATAGGGAGCAGAAAAGGAGTTTTAGATTTAGGGAGTGAACAGGAAATTTAGGTTTATGAAGGGAGGGTGAAGTTTTAGCATTAGGAAGGGATTGGTGAATTGAGGTTTGGGGAAGTTACAGTTTTATGATTAGGGAACAGGATGAGAGTTTTTGGGTTAGGTAGAAACCAGGAATTTAGGTTTAGGGAAGGCGATGAAGTTTTATGTTTAGGGTTTAGGTCCTGTTAGGGCTATGTAGTTTATAGGACTATGTGTTGGGAGGGCTACATACAAATGGGAAATCAGATTAATGGGAGTTGGAGCAGTTATTTTTAAAGCAATTCATAGCAAGCAGGTGTACTACAGGCACTTGTAGCAACCCAGCAGTAGGGATTTATTTATCTGTCTGTCCATTGCTTTCAGTTTATTTGTTCATTCATTCATTCTTAGTTAACCACGGTAAGGCACTGATCCAGATAGGCTGTTTTCAGAGTTAGATTCAGACCATACAACAAGTACAACTTGATTACCAAATCTAAAATATGACATTTCAAAAACAGTAGCCTAAGTCAATTGGCATTTACTGTATATGAAAATATTTTCAATGGAAAATAGAGAAAAAAAGAAAGAAGGTGGAAAAGGATAGGAAGGGAAGAAAAAGGTGGGGATTTGGGAAAAATCCGTGTGACGGCTACCTGGATGACACTACAGGCTTCCTCTCTGCTTATAAAAAGGGAATGGATATGAATACAGCAGCCATGTTGGTGCACCATATGGTCAACACTGCAGATGTGGGAAAACTATATCAAAAATATTACTTCCTGAATATTAAATTTTACAAAACCTGAAGTATGGGGAGGGGGGCAAAGGTACACTCCTATTAAAAAGGCCAATAAGCAACATAACAGCACTGGGGACCTTACATAAAATGAAACAATACCCTCTTATTGTAGTTTGAAAATCCCACAAATGTATATTTATTTTTATTATTTTACTTGAAATAATAATAAAATTAAATATACATTTGTGGGGTATTGTTTCATTTTATGTAAGGTCCCCAATGGTGGTGGTGCTGCGGTAGCATTGTTACCTCATAGTAAGACATTGTCCTGTTCGATTCTCAGCTAAAGTGTCTTCTGTGTGGAGACATGCGTGAATGGGTGTACCTTCGTTGAAGGCTGTGCATCAGGGCTGGCAACTCGGCATGTAAAAAATCTACTGCCAATCATTAGCAGACCGGAGTTCCGCTGTGGCGACCCCTAACCAGGAAAAGCCGAAAGATACAATAACATTTTACTTGAAATATAAGGCTGTATGGTTATTTGCAGCTAAAAAATGAGCCATCCTACAGTTCCAAAACAAGTCTTTATTGAAGAGCAAATTTTCAATCTTTCACTATCAGAATCCTGCACATAGTCATAAATGGTCGGGGATAAAGGTCTTTTACTATCAGAATCCTGCACATAGTCATAAATGATCAGGGATAAAGGTCTTTCACTATCAGAATCCTGCACATAGTCATAAATGGTCAGGGATAAAGGCCTTTCACTATCAGAATCCTGCACATAGTCATAAATGGTTGGGGATAAAGGTCTTTCACTATCAGAATCCTGCACATAGTCATAAATGGTCAGGGATAAAGGCCTTTCACTATCAGAATCCTGCACATAGTCATAAATGGTCGGGGATAAAGGCCTTTCACTATCAGAATCCTGCACATAGTCATAAACGGTCGGGGATAAAGGTCTTTCACTATCAGAATCCTGCACATAGTCATAAATGGTCGGGGATAAAGGTCTTTCACTATCAGAATCCTGCACATAGTCATAAATGGTCAGGGATAAAGGCCTTTCACTATCAGAATCCTGCACATAGTCATAAATGGTCGGGGATAAAGGCCTTTCACTATCAGAATCCTGCACATAGTCATAAACGGTCGGGGATAAAGGTCTTTCACTATCAGAATCCTGCACATAGTCATAAATGGTCAGGGATAAAGGTCTTTCACTATCAGAATCCTGCACATAGTCATAAATGGTCAGGGATAAAGGTCTTTCACTATCAGAATCCTGCACATAGTCATAAACGGTCGGGGATAAAGGTCTTTCACTATCAGAATCCTGCACATAGTCATAAATGGTCAGGGATAAAGGCCTTTCACTATCAGAATCCTGCACATAGTCATAAATGGTCAGGGATAAAGGCCTTTCACTATCAGAATCCTGCACATAGTCATAAACGGTCGGGGATAAAGGTCTTTCACTATCAGAATCCTGCACATAGTCATAAATGGTCAGGGATAAAGGCCTTTCACTATCAGAATCCTGTACATAGTCATAAATGGTCAGGGATAAAGGTCTTTCACTATCAGAATCCTGCACATAGTCATAAACGGTCGGGGATAAAGTCCTTTCACTATAAGAATCCTGCACATAGTCATAAACGGTCAGGGATAAAGGTCTTTCACTATCAGAATCCTGCACATAGTCATAAACGGTCGGGGATAAAGGCCTTTCACTATCAGAATCCTGCACATAGTCATAAATGGTCGGGGATAAAGGCCTTTCACTATCAGAATCCTGCACATAGTCATAAACGGTCAGCGATGAAGGTATCAGATCATGGTCACCTGTTAAGTATTAGTACTACTGACTTTCAGTGGGTGACAGAGTAAAAGCAGTTGAATCAGTACACATTTTCAAATGTAAACAAGTCGGTAGCTTTAATGGTTGTTACTATTCATTAACTATAGACAATCACCTTTTTGAAAACAATGACCAGTTTTAAGAGGGGCGGAGCAACTTTTTTTTCCAAAATCATGGATATCCCCAAAAATCTGGAACACTGAAGATGCAGGTTGTGCAGGGGAACAGGTAGCTAGAATAATATGAAGTTGAACAGCATTCTTCAATAGGAAAGACACTGTAGCAGTTCTCCACTAATGTATTTTGACTCTGAGGCTAAACAGTGTCAAAGAAAAAAATGAATAGCCAAGTGTCATATCTTCTCCAAGGATTGTATGAGTCAGATTACAACAAATGTGGGGTGTAGAGGGTCATGCTGCCCACAAAGAGGTACAGGGAGGCTAACTTCTGCAAAACTATGCCAGAAATGCAAATTAAATATATTAATTTGGGTTTTGTCACAGCTTTATTTTGTTAAATGGCATTAGCTGGTATTTTCTATTATCCAATTTTTTTTCATGATTATATGTTTCTGGTTTTATCCACATTTGTTATTTCATTATTTCAACTTTTATAGCTGAGGCTAACGAAGTAGAGACATTTATGCTTTCTTGAATTATTTCCAGTATTACAGGAGATAAGATGTTTATTTATTTGTCTTTGTTTACTGGGAAAGTCTGACTGGGTATTGCCTATTTTCAGCAGAGGCCCAGAGAGAAAAGCTCCATTTACTTTCATTGCATTATACTAAGTTCCAGTTAAATACAAAGCAGTTGCATTTCTGTTTATATTCATACAAATACAGTATTTATACATTCTAACATTTTACAGAGATGGAACTTACTAAAGAGAAAGCCCACATGCAACTTAGTGCATTGCACAAACAGAAGTTATGTATAAAAATTGTTTTGCCCTTTTAGTGAGAGTTGAGTGTATTTTGTTTAAGGAGAGTATTTGGAGATTATTGTGCAGTGAACACAAAGTCTCACTCTTGTGATGAGCATGTGCAGGACCAGGATTGGTTAAGATGTTGTTTAAGTAGTGGTTTAAAATTATTGAGTTTCTTGGAGAATTTCCTGAAACATGATTCATGATTTAACTTATTTGTAAGTAATAAGAATTTGCTACTAGAGTGGAGGCCTCGTGCTGGACAGTGGTGCAGTAATAAGTTTTGTAGTGCAGGGCATTTTTCTGGATGATGAATGAGTTAGTGTGCTGTAGTCAGTGCGATTATGTTAGACAGTTCTGTAGATCAAGCCAGTTTAATTGCTTTAAGCTATGTCGGTGGTGGGTCCTATGTTTGAGATTGGTGGCAAATGTAGCTATTTTATTATTTATAATCCATTATATTTTATTTTATTTATTATATCTAGGGATTCTCTGAGACTGACCTTGCTAGTTTGATGCTTAGGTACAGTTTAGGCCTTCTTAAAAAATGTCATTATAATTTCACCTACAGTCACTCACTGACTTTCCTCTATTAGCATCCCTTATTCTGTATTTCACATTTGCTACCAGATGTTGTAAGTATGAAAACTGCCAAGACAGAAGTTCTAAGCCAAAAAAGGAAATACTTATTTAATTTACCTCTGTAACATTTTTATACAGCAAATTGTTGATTAGATTAATTCTGACTTTAGGACAACAGGTTCAAGTAAGAATTTAACTTTCTGTTGTAATTATTATGACATTGTTTCTGAAATCTTCAGTCCGTAAACCATGTCAGGTCAGCTTTTTTAAAAAGGTCCATCTACATGGATACAAAATAATAATGTTAAGTTCATGCTTATGGCTAAAATTTGTGATGAAATATCAGCTGGAATCTGAGATATGATATGTCTACAAGGAAATTTAAGGAGAGTAAATACTTGCATTCCTAATCAGTGAATCATAAAACCTATTATAAATAATCTGCATAAAGAGGAGCACACATATGTCGACACAAACTGTGACTTAACATTTTCCTGAAGTGAATTCAGCCTTCTGTACAGTACATGATGCTCTGTATACTGTGCTGTAGTCTAAAATCTGTGATACCTGTGATACAATAGATACATGATGGCTTATGTGCCTAAGTTGCTACTATGAGGTATGGATGGAATACCGGCTAGAATCCATAGTTAGATGGATGCATAAATCCATGACTGGGTATCTGCTTGAATCTGTGCTTGAATCATTGTTTGGATATGCACCTAAATCTCTGATATTGTGATAATATAAAATGATACCAGACAGTACTTGTACCTCTTTATTTATTTATTTATTCATTCATTCATTCATTCATTCATTCATTCATTCATTCATTCATTCATTCAAATTTTTTAAAATGATAAGTGCATTGGTCCTGGGACACTTTTCATGCATGATCCAGGCCTTAGAAAGGCAACAATCCAAGGAAAACAATTGCAGATACAAGGAGCATGCAATATTCAAGAGACACAGTTGCACGTACAAAGATTATACAGTTTAGACTCTACATATATAAAGAGTAAGTAATCCTGAAAAGGTTATAGATGAATGACAATACTAGTGAATATAAAGATAATTACAAGACAGTGTAATTATTGCTGCCGCGTGATACATAGGCTAAATTCTGTGTCGGGATATCAGCTGATCAGCATGTCTTTGTCTTAGTGTTTTCAATGATAGGTGCACACTGTAGCCTGGAATGTATGAAACATACTGGGAGTTGAGCTAATACAAGATCCTATAACATTTTGTTAATTTTAAATAATGGAAAGAAGCAGAAATAGTTGTTACGCATGACTTTCAAAACTTCAGAATAAGCTACTGTTCCCAGTAAGGCCAAACTCCTGAGTAACAATATGTAGAAGCAAAACTATATAAGTATATTGGTGCCAGGAACTTCCAACAAGAAATGATGGCTACAAAAGTTCTTTAAGGCCAAGCGGTTGTAAGATTGACAGCCAAACTTAGGATTCTGTAAAAATACATGGAAATCTATGAAATGAAAAATGCTCAGATCTGTTATAAGGTATATGCTGGTACCCATATCTGACTGCATTCTGGAATCCGTGATTGAATACTTGATCGAATCTGTGACAGAACATGCATTGATTTCATTTCTTGCTCTAACTCGTGGACAGTGCATCAATTATTTATCTTGATCTAATATAACTTCAGTGATGGGATGTGCACTGGAATCTGTGCAGGGGCATATGCAGAATCTGTGATGGGACATGCTTTAGTATCTTAGATGAGATATACTTTGGAATCTGTGATGAGATATTTCCTGATCCACATACCATATGCTGTAGTTCACAATTGTGGTTACGTATGCCTTGAAATCTGCTTAGGGATATTAGCCACCTATTTGTGACTAAACAATAAGACACTGCAACTTCTGTCAATAAGATATGTTGATTGATTAGCCATCCTGCACTTAATTAGCACAACTGTACCACTCTACATAAAACCAGTTAGCTCTCAGTGAAACAAAGACTTGACTACTTGTTGCTTCTTTCCTTTTTAAATGCAGCTACAGATTCTTTCCCTCATACAACTCAAATGCACATTTTCACGCTTCTCTGATTCTGAACATTCCCCAAACAAAGCTTCATTGCAAAAATATTACCCTTTCTTTCATTAGCCCTAAACTTGGAAACCCCTACCCCCAGTTAAAAAATGTAACTAGGCCACTTTCCATTCCAAAATCAAAGCTCTCTTACTTAAAGAGATCAAAACTGATCACTTCGACTAATGTTACTTGAGTCCACATTTCTTACCTTGTTGCCTCATCTCTGTATTGTAAACAGTTTTATTTTTAATACTAATACATAAACATAAACTTTTCCCCAATGTCTATTCCAGTAACCTCACTTGTAAATATTGTACATAGATAGCTTTAATTTTCTAAATCTATATTGAATAAAATAGATCCCTATCCATCATGATGTCCTTCCCTTCTACTTCTCATCATAACTCCTTTAACACATTTCCCACTTTTCGTCTTCTCATTTTTAATGCATCACTTTTTTTTTTTCCTGTTTTCCTTGGCAGCTTCTTCATAGCAGATTACCATCTGCTTGATTGATTGTTTGTTTGCATTTGATGCTTAAAATGGATCACAACTTATTGCTCATTTGATTCTATTTAATTACGTTAGTTAATTTCAGTTGTTTAGAGAGGCAGAGAGAGAGAGAGAGAAAGAGAGACAGACAGACAACAGGGAGAAATGTAAGCTGAACTCTCACAGGCATTCTAAGTAATGACCTTGATAATACAATGTCCTGTGTACATGCAGTTACATGCAGTGTGAGGTAGGAAGTGTAGAGATGATAGCAAAGGTGAGACCCAGCCAGTGCCCTCATCTTGATTAGAGATAGGTAATGTGTTCGATGGTAGCAACAAGCCTTAAATGTAGCCACAGCTATGAGAAGGTACTAGAGCTTCCTCTTTAAGGAGTTACTTCAGGGGAGGAAATGATTGATAACAGCAAATTTAAATATGTGCCACAGTTGTGGAAAAGTACCCAGAGTCCCTTAGAAGGGGAATTGGAGAAGGTTACATTGAGTGAATTAATGGGCACAGTTCTCAGATCCCACTTTGTAAAATTTGAGATAAGAAGCCAAGGGGGCTCCTGATCCTCCAGAGCAAATATTGCCCATATATTAGGATAAGGGATTACTACAGAGAAAGAGAGATGGAAATTCTAAAGAGGTGGTATAGTGAGGAGTGATTCTTCAGCTGTTAGTGTCAAGGAGGTGCTAAAAGTCAGCTGTAGACATAGCCAATGATATTCTTTTTTACTGGCCACACAGAAAGGCAACTTATGCAGTATTTTATTGGCCAGAAGGAGATATTTTTGACATTCATCCATTCATTCATTCATTCAACACATCTTAGCTAGGCAAGACTGCACTCTGATAACAGTATAGGAAATAACTGCATTAAGCCAAGCCATGGCAAGTCCAAGATGCTCTGAGGTGCATTTAAGAGTTTCATCCAATGATGGCCTGAAAAAATCCTGATTAAGGACATAAACTCAGTCTCATTCTTCAAGTTTGCTTTTTCCTGCATAATTTCAAGAGATTCTAACTAACCATAACTGTGCTGCAATAACTGTGGAGAAAGTCAGTTGATTAAGGTAGTGGTCTTGGGATACTGGGTCCCCAAAAGCCATGAGGGTTCTATATTCTCTAAGGGGCATTTGAAAGATTTGTGAACAACATTTTTATCCAATGATGGCCTGAACTGTAATCCTGATTAAGATATTCATTATAACTCTTCAGCTTTGCTTTTTCTTTCATCCTTTCAACACACCCTAACAAATCAAGGTTCCCACTGTAATAAATGTGTAGGAAATAAGGGAGTTAAAACTTGGAATCTCAGGGCTGCTAGGACCCTAGAAGCCATGGATGATCTAAATGCTGAAGGTATATTTTAGAGCTTTTTCTCCAAACGTATGACCAAATGATGGCTTAAACAAATCTTATGATTAAGGAAACAACTTCAGTGCTATTCTTGAACTTTGCTTTTTCCTGCAGGCTTTCAACTGGTCCGACGTGATCAAGATTGCATTACAGAAAAGAACTGCCTTAGGCCAAGGGTCGGGGGGGCTACAAGACCACCAAGAGCCATGAGGGATGCGCATGCTGTATGCTGCATCTTAAGAGCATTTTTCTTATAATCCAGTGATGGCCTGAAGAAATATTGTAAGGAAAGAAATACAGTCTTATGTATTTGTTTATTTATTTATTTATTTTCAAGGAAGAAATAAGTTGCAACCAAGGCTTAATGCTCAAAACTGACAAATCAATAGTTTACAATAAGCCGAAAAGGCAAATGTTTGTGAGGATGCATAAGTCATAAGTGAGAATAGAACCTGCCTCTCTACAGTCTCCTTCTCTGTATTTACCACTGGTGTTAGATTGGGATGAAAGTGAAAGTACAAATGGCATACATATGTATTTCAAATAGCTGCTATCATGCATATATACCAAATGTCTCCTCAGCCCTCCCCTCGAAATACAGCCACAGTCTGTGTACCTTTCTGTCAGACTGGGATGAAACTGAAAAAATTAGAACACAACATATTTCAACCTGTTATTGTCAGGCATAACTTACTCCCACAAAAGATAGCCACTTGTATTTACATTTGATGTTGGTGAGGAAAGTGAAAACAAAATTATCACAATAATGTTTCCAACTTGTTACTCCTAGACAGTACATTGCTCCTATGCAAGCTGTGGTGACCATCTGTGCACCCCTCTGACGTTTGAGAGGGAAGTTAAAAAATAATGACCATAGTGGCCCCAGCCCAACACAAACTATAGTGACCTGTGAACATCTATGTTTTGGGAAGAAAATTAGAAAAATAAGGGTGTTGCCCCATGCCTCCCCCAACAGAAATTACAATGACCTCTTGTGCACACCTCTGAGAAGGGTTGGTTTTAGATTAGGTGTGCTCAGGACAGAGGTCACTGGTAAGTGTGTGTCAACATCAACTTATACAGCCTTGGATTGTGGGAGGACCCCATCATCTTGGAAAGTTTGAATGTTCTGCAGTTTATTTTATGCCTTATCACAAGAGGTTCAGTTACTTTCATTCAGACAGCTTCTAACACACACGGCAGTTTTTCCACTTCAGTGCATACTTAAGACTGCTAACTGTGATAGAGATCATTTGTATTGACATGAATAAAAACAGAGTCATACTTTCTTACATTAAGGCATTCTAAGGCTTGTCTCACATGCTATATTTTTTGCTCCCAGCAAGATAACACGATTTAATGTTCATTACCTTCTCTGCAAACGTAAGTATCGATCGTTCCTCTAATAAATGAATCTCCAATTATGAGAACATCTTTTCCAGCCAGATCTGAAGAATCTTCAACTTCTAATATATGCTCTGTCAATTGTTCATTCCTAGGATCAGTGAAAAGCAGTGATAAGGAATAAAATATAAATTCAAATAAAACTTTTCTTACCAGGCAACTCTACAGTAAATCACAAACCAAGACAGGATTGTTTATATAAACTCTGGATATATACACATACTATAATCTTGAAAAGAAAGGTGATGATTAAATAGCTCTTTGATGGGAGAGTTTAGAAAAACAAGTTTTATAAAATAATGAAGAATATCAGTGGGAAAATAAGGCAGACAAATATATTTAAATAAACTGCTTATAAAAAAGATGTGTATTACATATACCTGCATACAGAAGAAATGTTAATGTACAAGATCTCATATAATGTACATAGAAAATTATATAAACATATTTGAAAATAATCTGAAAGCTGAAATGCTAGGTTTTGTCATGTGAACTTTGAAGCTTTTTGCATGTTGTATGTTATTAAATTCACTGACACTACTTGAAATAACTCTTTTCATAAGTCAAAGCTGAAATGTAGGTGTTATATTGCTGAATCAGTACATCCATTTTGACAGAAAGTAAAGAAGATTTTTCAATATGTTTGAACTCAGGAAGGAAGAATGGGATTTGAATTAAGACATTGTAACTTTTGAATACAGTATTGACTGCATATGTTTTTTTTTTATTCTATAGAAATATCAAGGCATTCTATTTGACCTCAGTATTGTATATAATGTTATGAATTTGTTTAATAGGCTAAATAATTTTTAAATGTTTTGATAGCTGTCATGTTAGGAGTGTTACACATTTCTGAGATATAGATGCTTGTACTTCAAACATAAATTCAGAGCTTCTGTTAGATCTGTAAAATCTGTATGCATTTTTAGAATGATAACTGTATATCTGTGTTGATTTCCTTTTTGTATTATAGTTTAGTATAATAAGATTACCTGCCACCTGTATGTTTACAGATGGTTTTATCCCTTCAGGTTACCCTCTGTTCTGCTTATTTATTTAGAGATTTAGTTATAATAATGTTAAATGAGTGAATAATTTTAGAATATTTAATGGCTAAGTTATAATATTATTACATAAATAGATATATAGTACACTATGTGTTGGATTATTTAATATTTGTGATTAATAGAAGAGGACTACTAAACTTTTATGAGTAATGGGTGAATTGTTATAAATGGCAAAAGATTTAACTAAATTAATAGTCTCATTATTTTTGACTTATACTTAATGTTAACTATATGCAACTCACAGTAGCTTTTGGCTAGTTTTTTGATGAACTTTTAGGTATTGTACACAGAGAGAGAGTATAATAGTTTGTCTATTTGATAGGCAAGCTAGGAATTTTGGTATCCCTGGTAGGTTGTATTTTATTAGCAATATATACAGTTGTAGCTGTAGACTTGGCTTTGTTTTTGTTATTTACAGGTTTTAGTAGTTTATTTTGGAAAAAGGAAGAATTAAAAAAAAATGTGTTATGTTAAGATAGTGTTGGAGGACTGCACTAGAGTATATCATTAAATTAATATGGTGGGTAAATGTGTCATATTATCTTTTAAAAGAAATCTTTTTAAATACATAGTATGGATAGTTTTAATTTAATATCTCTTAATGTAAATGGATTAAATAATGGCAACAAAAGGAAGTTATCAATTAGATATCGAAACTTAAATAGAGGAGACATTATATTCTTGCAAGAGACTTACTTCATAGATAACAGTATACAATATTTAAATAACTTAGGTTATGAAATGTTTTTTTTATTTTATTTATTTATTTTACATTTGTTGACCGGGCTAGTCTAGCTGGATATATTTCCATTTTCAGTAGAGGCCCGGGGAGAAAAGCTCCACATAAAACATAACAATGAAACATATTGTTAATAAACACATAGTATAAAAAAATAAGAAAAAAATTAGTAATAAAAAATTGGTAATAATAATAATAAATTGGCGATAAAATTAACAAAAATTAAGGCATATCATCAATAGAAGTCATGACTAGAGTTAGGTCAGTTTGAAAGCTTCTTACTTAATATAAACAGGCTATGCCATAAGGCTCCTACTATAATAAGAAAAAGTACAAGAGGGTAGAGAAGAAGGAGGAAAAGTGTAAGGTAAAAAGAGAGGGAAGAGACAGTGAAAAGAGACAGTTATCATCTGCTTCTTTTAATAAAAACAGTAGAGGAACTACTATATTACAGAGAAAAATCTATTGAAATACCTAAGGTCATGGAATACATTAATGTGATCCCAAAGGAATTTATAAATTTGTAATAATTAAATATAATGGCAAATTCTATACACTAGATATTTTTTACTGAATCCCTGGAATAGGTGCCAGAGTGGTTAAAGATCACTTAAAGTGACTACAAAGTCATTGGAAGGGTAGTTTCATTTTAGCAGGGGATTTTAACTGCATATCTGGTGTAGAAGATACAAGTGAACAGAAGAAAGCTAAAATACTGGCATCATCTAAAGCACTAAACAGATGGATTAGTAATAATTTAGTTGGATTTACTTGTAAAGGTAGGAGATAAGTCATTGTTCTTCACTCATTATTCTTATGTGCATGGGATGCAAACTAGAATTGATAGGAATTATGCCTCTACATATTTACTTAATAAAGTGAATTATTTTAACACTATTTCTTGTCCTTTACAGGATCATAATATACTGGGTATTAATATATTAACAGATATAATGAAATCTCTGATTATTTATAGAATCCCAGTACATATGATGAAATTTAAAAAAATTAAGAGTTACCTTAAGGAACAACTCAAGAATGTTTTATCTTTAAATATTAAATTTTGGGTTAGTAAAGCCATACTATAGAACTCCTTAAAATGCATATTGATGATAGAATGGGAAAATGGGCCAGTAATAAAATGAAAGAGTGGGATAAAGAGTTGTTAGAAATACAAGATGAAATACAAAAAGTGAGGTTTGAACAACAAACAAAGAAATGAGATAATACTGAAGTCAGTATAAATAGTTTTAATGCATAAAGTGGAAACAGCTTTAGAAAAAATAAAATCACACATTAATATGATGACTTCACAAAATCCACATATATTAACTAATAGAAGTAAAGATGTTAACAAAAAGGCAGAAATCAATAATATCCTAAATTCTCACACTAATAAGCTTACTTTAGACATAGAGGAAATGTTTAATATATTTTTTTAAATTCCATGAGGATCTAAATAAAGATAAACATAATCCTGGAGATTACAAAATTGACAACTATTTAAAGAAAACTGTTACTAAAAATCTCAATGACCAACAAATATCTCTGTTGAATAAGCCTATTACCCTGATAGAAGTGAAAGTAGCTTTTAAAAGGGAAAATGGTAACACTCCATGGTTAGAAGGATTAGGTATAGAATATATTTTAGAATTACTGCGTGACATTTTCAAGATAATTCAGAATGACAAAATAATCCCTCCCTCGTGGAAATTTTCTGTAATCTCCCACATACATAAACAAAGAAAGGATAATACGTTGGTTTCCTCATATAGACCTATTTCATTATTAAATGTAGACTATAAAATATTTACTTCCATTTTCACTACAAGATTAAGAGATACAGTAGATAAAGATCAAACAAGATTTATGGTCTGTGTCAGAGCTAGCCACGTGGCAGTGTAAACCTTGTCTCTAGATGATTGTCACAGTTTAAGTGACATCCCAAATCAATGAGCAACTAACTAAGTTTGCAGATGACTACAAACTAGGAACTATAATTGAAACTCCTAACGATGTGGATATCCTACAAAAGGGCTTCACTGAGACAGATGCCTGGTGTCAAAGCCATGGCCTCAAGCTCAATGCCAAAAAGTGCATTGTCATCCCCTTTGGTAAAAACTCTGTAGCCATGAACTACCACATAAGCAGTAGTCTACTTAACACTGAAAGTGTGATAAGAGACCTTGGGACACAGGTGGACAGTAGTCTCTCATTTGATAATCACATTGCCACAAATCCTTCTACATGGCACACCTCATCACAAAAGGTTTCTCATCCAGAAAAAAAGAGGTCATTGTTCCCCTCTACTCATCACTCATTAGACCCAGTATAGAGTACAATGCCCCTTTTGGTATGTACCTCACAAGACATCTACAACAACTGGAAAGGCCACAGAAATACCTCACAAAGAGGATTACTGGCCTCAAACAGATGTCCTACACAGACCGTCTAAAAAAACTCAAGCTTTACTCCGTTTCATATCGCCTACTCAGAGGCAATCTCTGCCTAACATACAAAGCTATATCAAACCCAGAGCTGTTTGACGTGCTCCACTTAAAGAAATCCCAATTCCTCTGAGCTACACGCTCTAGGGACCTAAACCTTGTCACCAATAAACAGAACATGCTGGAGAGATAGATTTCTGTCCAGAGACTTCCTGTCCAGAGACTTCCCATACTTTGGAACAGACTACTTATCTATGTCAAACAGAGCTAGCACTCTTCAAGAAAAATCTTGATGATTGAATGGGAAATAGGTAATTCACCCTGGGGATCACTTCTGTGATTCTGCTTGACAAGGGTACAGAAAAATAATTTCCTTGAGTGGTGAAAGCCAGGGTACATTTTTGGCTAGGCTTATATATGCCCTAGGGCCAATAGCCTAGTGCCTACCTATGAACCTATGGCATATGATAGGATAGGACAGTAAGAAGGCTGATAAAGGATAGAGTGGATGATCTGGAGTTGAGGGAGAAGAAGCTGGGGAGGTAGTTCTAAGCCAGTTAAGGTGTTTGAGTGAGAGACAGTGATGTGACTTGTAAGTTTGATAGGCTGCAAATTTGTCTATCTTGTTGTAGGTAGATTCAAGTTTGGCAAGGAGTGTGGAGTTGAGGCAAGTAAGAATTTGGGAGCCATATAATAGACTGGGTAGGAGGTAGGCATAAGAGAGAGTTACTTTAGCTTCACTGGTGAGAAACTTTTTGTTACTGTAGAGGAGCCCGAGTTTTTTTGATACAGTTGTTAATGTGCAGATCAAATTTAAGTTGGTCATCAATGATGACACCAAGGAGTTTAGTGCTAGTTTCTACCTCGATGTGTGTGTTATTCAGGGACAGGATTGTGAAAGTGGTTGTAATTTTTAGGAAGAAAAACCAGTAGCTTAGTTTTTTTTTTTTGGAGGGAGGGTTAAAGATAAGCTGATTGTCAGAGAGCCAGTTTCCTACTGAGTTAAAGGAAGTCTGTGTTGTAGATATGAGTTCGGAGGGAGAGTCAGCAATAGTGATGATAGTAGAGGTATCAGTGTATTGGAACAGTGATGACTGAGGACAGGAAGAATAAAGAAGATTAGTGAAGATGTTGAAAATTAGTGAACTAAGGATGGAACCCTGAGGGACACCCATTTTAACTGGGAGAGGAGGGAAGAGTGCAGATTGCTACTTCACTGCTTGAAATCTGTCAGTGAGGTAGCTGGAAAACCCTGCAACAGTAGCAGGGAAGAAGTTAAGGTTGGTTAGTTTGTGCGGAAGGCGAGGGTGAAAGATGGTGTCAAAACCTTTAGAGAGATCTAAGAATAGGCAGGAGACAAGTTTGTTATCATCTCTGGCAAGGTCTATAGTATTAAGGAATGATAGTAGGGTAGTAGTAGTACTATGCTTTGGTCTAAAACCATGTTGAGTAAGTGTGAGCAGATTTTCAGAGAGTAGGTTGTGCATAACTTGTTTATGTATGCATTTTTCTAGAACTTTAGAGAGGAGAGAAGATGGCAATTGGTCTAAAATGAGTGATGTTTGTTGTTACTTAAATCAGTTAGCCAAACTTCTTCAAGTTTATACTGCAAAGTTTTTATGTAGATGTATATACAAAGAATGTTTTCTATGCCCTATATAAAATCTCTAAGTTTAGTAAAATGACTTTTTCACTTTGTTGGACATGTAAAAATGTAAACGCTGATTGGAGACACGTTTGTGAATTATGAAAAATGACATGCAAATTGGGAAGAGATAAGTATGTTTAAAGGGTTATAGTCTGATAAGTTGTTAGGAATCCGTGGTGGTGCAGCGGTAGCATTGTTGCCTCACAGTAAGAGGTTCTCCCATTCGATTCTCGGCTGGAGTGTGGGGAGTGCCTTCTGTGTGGAGTCTGCATGTCCTCCCCATGGTTGGGTGGAGTTCGAAAGACATGCATAAATGGGCGTGCCTTTGTTGAAGGTTGGACGTCGAGCTGGCATCTGGTTCGTGAAAATCTACTGCCAATCATTAGCGGACTGGAGTTCCGCTGTGGCGACCCCTAACCGGGAAAAGACAAAAGACAAACAACAAGTCTGATAAGTTGTTCTTAACTAGATCAATAATATTAACAAATGTTCCACTTCCTGTATTTGTAAGCCAAACAACAAAAATTATTTTGGGCTCTCTTGGCAGGTGCTAGAAAAGTTATTACAAAAATGTGGAAATCGAACTTGGTTCCTACATTCTAAGAATTTTTAAATTTAAGAGCAATACTATGTAAAAGTGAAAAAGAAGTGATCAGAATAAGATCTATAAATCATACTAATACTTTCAATGGTTGGTGATAACCTTGAAATATTGCTATTGAAATACCAAGGCTCTTAATGTATTAATTGTATAAGGTTATCTTGATAACTCAATGTATTCCTATAATTGTATAACAATATGTGATGTTGAATTTCTTTTTTTCTGTGTATATACTGTAAGTATGTTAAAACAGTAAAAATGTTCTTATAAAAAAGTGCACTCTCCCCCCTTATAAGTCAAACTTCTCCTACGGCACTTTTGATTCATATTGAGTTCTCTAAAGAAGGCTCAGATCAGACAATGCTACACTTGCTTGTGAGTGTACATCTAAAGTGTCAGTTATATACAACTTCATTGGCAAAAGTGTTGTATCTACTTCCACTCAGGTGAAACATTTACACTGGGAGAGGAATTCCCCCTTATCTAATGCCACTTTTTTCAAAAACATTGTCTCTGCAACACACTGATGAAGTCTTCCTTTCATAAGTGCACTCTCTCCCTGTAGAGGTCAGATTCCTCCTGTGGTGCTTGTGTTTGATACCGTGCTCTCTAGATTGTGTAACTTCATATGTAGGTGGTTCAAATCCAGAATTGCATAAAGTACTATGAGTGTATGTATATGATTGTACTAGCTCGTCAAATTTTCTGTATCAGAATATCCACTGTGTAGGCTTTCACTTACAAGATACATTTACACTGGGAGACTACTGTCCCCTCAATCTGTTGTATTTTTATCCCAAAAAAATTGTGCAACACTGTGATGCCATCCTTTCAAATGCACACTTTCTCATTATTGAAATCCAGCTTCTCCTGTGGCACTTTCTGTTGATAATATGTTCTCTAGATTGTATAATTAAATATGTAGGTGGTTCAAATCCAACATTGCCTTTAAAGAGTATGACCATAGTGTCACATAGACTTGTCTCATTCAGAAGAGCCACTGTGTACAGTTCCACTTGAGGCATATTTACACTAGGAGATGGCTCACCTATCAATTTGTCACATCCCTAGGCAAGACACATTTTTGACAACACACTGATAAGATGATGCTTTCAAAAGTGCATGATCTCATACTTGTAATCAAATTTCAGGTAATCATAAACAAATGGCAAGAGCATTACAAAACAAAACAAATAACAAACCAAACAAGAGGTAATGCTCTGGAAGACAACAGTGATTTTACATAATAAATGGCATAGTTGAAACAGCAAATAGTTTTTAATAAATCCGGTTTAGTGCTTTCATCCCAGAACAACCAAAGGACTTCATCAGATGAAAGAAAGAAAGACAAGGAATACATCACTCCCTGTTATACTAATGCCTTGTGTTATCAATTAGACATTTAAAGCTATCTTGCCCATTAATATAGAATAAAACACACTAATGTAATTAAACTTTTCATGTTGTGCTGGCTGTTGATAATGTGTTCTCTAGCTTATTTAAGTAGCTAGGTAGGTGGTTTGAATCCAGCAGTGAGTGACTATGGTGTGCATGAGTCTCTCTTATGATGTGTAAAAATGGCTTCGACTACAGATATGATGTAGTTGAAGCATTAGGCATCCACAATACTTTAATTCCTTTTCAGCAGACACATTAAAAGCATGCTGATGTCATCCATTGAAATGCGCACTGTCACAGTTATAACAGAACTTCTTGTGTGGCACATCCAATTAATGCTATGTTCTTTAGCTAGTGATCTTAGACAGGTAGTCTGTCCAAAACCATGCATTACTCCTTAAAATCTGTTGTGTCAGATGTTGTCACCCACATATCCGATGTGTACATGAACAGCTGGAGATTTCTCTTTCAATACTTTCTGTGCATTTTAACACAGACTACTCCTTTGTTGAACACTGCTGATGCAATTTGTTGAAATTTTCCTTTCCTAAAGTGAAGAGTAAGCCTTCTTCTGTGGTGTGAGGAAATGATACAATGTTCTGTAGCTTGTTGCCATAGTAAAACATGAGTTTGAATCTGGTAATCTAGGCATTGTGCTTGATTCTGTTTCTTCCATCAGAGTGATGAATGCATTATGCAGCATGTGTGTTTAGGTATACCTAGCATTGTACAATATTTAGTGACAAGGAGGCAGATTGTGCTCCTATTTTAACCAAATTACAAGCACACATGCCTTGCAGTAATAAAATGATGATCACATCTCTCAAATACACATACTATCATTCACTAGTAATACCTCTTCTGTGGAGCGCTCATTCTACACAATATCTTGTAGCTGATGTGGTCACATAGGTTCAAACCCCACAGTGACTGAACAGTGTCAGTGTGTGTCAGTGCACTGTTCTGCATGAATGACATGCACCACATGTGTCATGTAAAATTACAGTGGAAGAGGTGCCACCCATCTCGTTTACCTCAAGCAGCTTGTTCCTAACACAATGATATTCTGTCATTACTTCACATAGGTTGCATGTAACAGTTGTGTTAAAACTTCACCTGTGGCCCATGTGATTAATGCACATTTCATTAGCTTGTGGACTTACATAGGCAGCTGTTCAATTTCAGCAAAATATATCATTATGCAAGTGTTCTAATGTGACACGTACAAAATTGCTTCCAGTTATTTTCATCAATTTCCGTGTTGGACAAACACATTTTGCCACATTGGGGATTTCATGGCCGTCAAATAGGTGTTCTATGATTGTTGTGGTCAGGCTGCTCCTGTGGCACATGTGGTTAATACAGACTTGTATAACATATAGGTTCATAGGTGTGTACTAGGCTAATGGCCCTGGGGCCTTTACAAGCCTAGTCATAGGATTACCTTGGCATAGTGCCACCCAACCTTAGTTCCTAGTGCCTCTGTCGAATAGAGCCACTGGAGTTATCCTGGGGTGAATTTTCTGTTTTCCATCCACTCATTAAGATTTGTCTTAAAGAGGGCCTGTGAGGTGCTCTGCTTGACATGAATGGGAAGTCTATTCCATAGCATGGGCAGTCTCTGGGTTATGAACCTGTCCCTCCAGCATGTTCTATTAATTGTGGTAATGAGGTTGAGGTCTCTGGATCATGTGGTGAGGAGGGATTGGGATTTCTTTTGATGTAGCATTTCTAGCAGAGCTGGGTCAGACATGACTTTGTAAGTCAAGCAGAAATTGCCTCTAAGTAGGTGATATGAGACAAAGAATAGTTGGAGTTTTTTGAGTCTGTCCCTATAGGACAAGTGTTTAAGGCACCTAGGATCCTCTTTGTGAGGTACTTTTGTGACCTCTCCAGTTGTTGCAGGTGTCAAGTGAGGTACAGGCCAAACAGAGCATTGTACTCTATGATTGGCCTAATGAGGGAGGAGTAGAGGGAGACAATGATCTCTTTCTTCCTGGATGCAAAACCCTTAGTAATGAGATGTGCCACACAGAAGGACTTTCTGATCACAGTGGCAATGTGGTCATCAAAAGAGAGGTTGCTGTCAACCTGTGTTCTCAGATCTCTTATAATGCCTTCCATGTTCAGTGGACTACCATCAATGTGGTAATTCATGGGAACTGGGGTTTTCCCAAAGGGGGATGACAACACATTTTTTGGCATTGAGCTTAAGGCCATGGTTCTGACACCAGTCATTGGTCTCAGTGAGGCCATTCTGTAGGATGTCAACATCTCTTGGGGAGTTAATAATAGCTCCCAACTTGCAATAATCTGCAAACTTTGTCAGCCAGAGTCTCTTCATATTGGCTTGGACTTCAGAGAATTAGATACCAAACAGGAGAGGACCCAGGACCTAACCCTGTGGGACTCCACTTGTGACTAGTCGGCAGTCTAACTTGAAGTCAGCTACTTTCACACTGTGGGTTCTATCTGTGAGCCAGTTTGCAACCCACCTAGTGATATAGGGGTTGATGCTTAGCTTAGTGAGTTTTTCTATGATTCCTGAGTGTGAAATGGTATCAAACGTCTTGGCCAGATCAAGGTAGGCTGTATGAACCAGCTTGCCTTCATCCATAGCTCTGGTGACTGACTCAAATAAGTCAGCCAAGTTGAGCAGGCATGATCTACCCTTCAGAAAATCAAACTGTATGGGATACAGAGTTTGGAGATTCCCTATATCCTTGTTTATTAGGTCCATGATGATGCATTCCATAGCTTTGCATATCAGGCTCATCAGGCTAATGGGGTGATAGTTCCCAGGGTCTGTAGTTGCTCCTCCTTTGTGGAGAGGGATGACTGTAGCAGTGCGCCATTTGGTAGGGACAAAGCCTGAGGTGAGGCTGTGACTGAACAGGGCACACAGGTGAGGTGCCAGTTCACTCTGTAGTTCATGTAGAACACAGCCAGGCATATTGTCAGGTCCCATAGAAGCTGTATTCTTGGCCTTGGACAGTGCTGTTTTAACCTGTGGAGCAGTAATACTGGGTGCCTGGCAATCTACTGGTATTGTAATTGGTCCTTTGGGGGGGGGGTAAAGTTGGCATTGAATCTGTCGGCCAGTATACTTGCAATATCTGTTGGCTCAGTATAGGAGGTACCATTGTGCAGTAGCTCAGAGCAAATCTGGGTATTTCCGTGGAGATTCTTTACATAACTATAGAAGGTCTTGAGGTTGTCTTTACTATCTGCTGCAATTTTGTTTTCATAGCTAG
The DNA here is from genome assembly GCF_019279795.1 of Protopterus annectens. Lineage (NCBI taxonomy): Eukaryota > Metazoa > Chordata > Ceratodontiformes > Protopteridae > Protopterus > Protopterus annectens. The sequence goes on along the minus strand of NC_056741.1, from coordinate 13,127,060 downwards.
CTTTAGAGGATTTGATGAGGGATCTCAACTTTTTGTTGAGGCTGATAAGGGAGTTTTTTCAGTCTTGGGACTTCACCTTATTCCATATCAGTTTGGTCTCTTGGGTATGGCGAGATCCATGCATTTGTGTACGTTTTTAATAAGTGCATTGGTGTATGATTTGGTGGTCATACAACTATTCTCCATTTGCATGGGTGTCATGAAGTTAGCCACCTCTGTTTTTAGGAGCCCAAAGTTAGCTTTAGAGAAGTTTTTCATGGTGGTTACCTTTGCAGGGTGGGAGGGATGTGGATTTCCAAGGTGATTAGTTTGTGGTTGGATCTAACCAGGGAGGAGCAGACTATTGATGTACAGCAATGGTTGCCCATGTTAGTAATGACCAGGTCAAGGATGTTGTGACCTGTAGTGGGGGTAAGAACGAGCTGGTCCAGGGCAATGGAATTAATGAACTCCAGGAAATGTTGGGCAAGTGTATTGGTACATGAGTAGTTTTCCCAGTTAATGGAGAGGTAGATATAGTCATCAAGTAAGAGAGTATTAGCTTGGACCCTAATATTCTCCAGGGTGCTCAGGAATGTGGAGTGTGAATCTTGGGACATGGTTGGGGACCTTTAGCAAGCTATGACCTGAATTGCTGTCTTACCCAATGTTAGCTGCACCTGAAGTATCTCTGATGTGTTATGTTAGGCTACCAGTCTGGAGGTGTGCACATCCTTTATGAATATGGAAACACCACCACCTTTGGAGCTTCAGTCCAAGTTCTGGAGCTGAAACGTGTGGAATGAGTTATAGCCTGGTAGTGCAGGGGTGCTTTCTGCTGCCTTGAACCAGGTCTCTGTTGCAGCACAAATGTAGATATTCTCCACTTTTAAGAGTGCCTCTAGCAAGTGTATGTTAAGATTTACACTTCTAGCATTGAGCAGCATGACCCTCAGATTGCATTTGTTTAAAGCTGTTTCAGTGGTAATTTGGTCTTTGGAACACCACCTAAAAAGGCACTATAAGTGTTGGGAAGTAGGAGGAGAGGGTTGTTGATGTGCATGAGGCAGTTGCTACATTGCCTCAGGATGCCCAAGTTCACCAGGTTAATAGGAGAAAGCACATGCCTGGAGGGGTGGGCATTGATAACAAGTACTGAATACATTTCCTTGTAGAACGTTTAGTGCTGGTAGCACTTTTGTGTGTTACAATAATTGCTACAAGAAGTCTGATAAAGTACTAGACTAATAAGCTAGTATAAGTGCAGGAGAGGAGAGAAGTAGCAGATCTAAGGGACAACTTGAAGACTGACTTTGGCACCACTCAGGAGCTTACAAACAGTCTGGATACAGCAAATCTGTAAATGGACTAGACTAGTTAGAGGAAAGGGATGAAACAAGCGCAAACACGGGCTTTTAAACCAGAAAGTTGAGAGAGCTGGACAAAACTGCCCAAATGGCCAATAAACCACAATTCTGGGCCAGAAACCACTCTTATAAAAAAATCTAAGCTTGTTTCCTGCCTTTCCTGTAACTAGTGTAGTTCAGATACAAATTTGCTGTATCCAGGACTGTTTGTAAGCTTACAAACAGTCCTGGATACAGCAAATTTGTATCTGAACTAGACTAGTTACAGGAAAGGCTGGAAACAAGCTTAGAATTTTTTTTTGAGTAATGTACAAAACAATATGGACAGAAATTAGTGGCTTGGTCAATCAAAAATAATATTAGACTCTTCACAGTTGTGTGAATATTAACATAGTTACCTCAGTTTCATTGCTCAGACAAATTTGTGTTGGATAAATTAACTTCAAAAAGCCCTTTCTTACTTCACACCTTGATTTGTGTTATTTGGGACAACATTCATTACTATCTCCTGTGGTAGACACAGTTAATACACAGGTCTGTAGACTGTGTAGCATGATTGCGAGGGGCTTGAATCTGGTAATATCTGTCTGTCAGACACTTCTGATGGATAGGATTGCTTTAGGCAACTAATGTAGATATGGAACAGTACATGGGCTACATGTTTTAGGTCTCATACTACATGTTAAGGGAGCTATACCCATTATAATAGGAATTTGATGTAAGTTCTTCAAGTGTGTTCTCATGCGACATCAGATATTCCTCCTTCTGTGGCGATTATGGTTGATGCACATCTTTCTGAGATCTGTCTTTGGCATGAGTTTGAATCTGGTACGATACAACTGCTGGATATGTCAGTAAATTCTAACTGGCATTATTTACTTCACCAATAATTATCTGTATTACGTGGCCTCATACAAACATTTATGTATTAATGCCCTTCTTTTGTACACAAGGGTTTATTCAATATTTCTTAATGTCTGTTATGCTGCCAAATCTTCAGCAAGTGTCAGTGGGCCTGTGTTATGATACTTTGTGTGTTTGTGTTAGGTAGTCGATTTTAATGGATTGTTTGCAATAATTCCTTGTCAGCATGCCCAGTATAATGATGCAGCAGTTGTATGTCTTATATCAAACAGACAGCTAACTTATCAATGTCATGAGAGATTTGTTGCCATTTGTTGTTCTTTGTCAGGAATCAGCTGAATTAGTCTGTGGAATATGGGCTTCGGCAATGTCCACAAAATGCAGTAACTGATCTAGGGGTAGAGGATAACAGCATTTGTCACAGGCCGGTGTATATTTTTGGGGTGTATGTGCAATATAAAGCATCAATAGGTTACTTACTAACACACATTGTCTCACCTGGATGTGATGTATGTTACTGCATTGTCATTCAGTTCTTACTGTTGTTTTAACTGTGCTCACTTCAGGGCTAAATATCAGTCACAATATACTGCATTCGCATTTGTACTTTAAACACACTTATATAAGTCAGCATGTATGGTGTGGCACTTGCAGCAGGGAGAAAATATATGGTATCATTCCTTGGAGTAACACAAATACTTCACAGTCACAAATAATTGCAGCCTTACATTTGCTACATTTGACTATGTATTAACAACACAATGCTGCCATGGAATTTTATTTTTCCCAAAGTTTTGTGGGCTACCTATCCATTTCTGTTATACACAGCAATACATCCTATGCATACTGATATAAATCATGACATTCAGAAACAAAACTCATTTGTCAGGGGACTGACTCCATTTGATTGTACCTTGATTTGCCACTTTACTACTCACTTTGCATCTACGTATGTCACATCTATAGTTAAAGAACTGTGATATGTATATCACGTCATTATTCTGTTTATATCCTGGTCAGTGCGACAGATCTGTGTATGTGTCATGTCTCTCTGTGTGTATTTTGCTGTATATACAGCATGCATGAACAATCACAAACTATAACTTTCACAACATTCAGGTTTCTGTAAAAAAATATACTTTTTTCATTACTTAAGGCTATTATTGAAATGATTGCAGAGGCGTCCGTGAATTTTATAAATATTTGCACATTGTCACAGCTGTGTACTTTCCTTAATAAATGGTTATCGCATTTTATTAACATTTATCATATTTTCTCCCCTTTGTTACAACTGTTGCTTTGTGTCACTCTCACGACCTCTCACGACCTTTGTCAGCATCAGAGCTAGATCCAGCACTAGACATCCTGCGCAGTTGCCTGGGGCTCGCTACAATGAATGTTAACATAATTAAACAAATTAATTACATTTCTTCTTTAAGGATGCACTCTGCTTCTGTGCATGCATCTCAGTGCGTGCGTCACTAAGTTTGGAATGTCCTGCTTTGTCATGGGAGAACTTAACTTGACCTACCCCATGGATTGGAACTGAACACTAACTACTGCTGTTGCCAGAGAGAAAATGAGAACTGCTGTTGAGAGAGGTGAGTGCGAAATAACTACTAGTGCTGCAAGAGACAAACCAACATGTGTGTGTGTGTGTGTGTGTGTGTGTGCGTGCATGCAATTGTGTGTGTGTGTGTGTGTGTGTGTGTGTGTGTGTGTGTGTGTGTGTGCAATATACCCTTGTTAGGGATGGAAGGTTAGTTAATTAAGTTGCTCAGGCTCAAACCTCTGCCTTGCTTACAGGTGACAAGAGCCTGAGTCCTCTAATACCAACTACCAGACTACATCGAGTACATTTTCAAGGAACTGCAAGCTTCAAGGGAAGGGAAGTTTGCTTTTGCACATGCTGTCTGTTTACAGTGTGGAACTGTTTGTTTAGAAAATGCCCATCAGTGTTTGTTCTATGGAATTTATATCCAGTGGTAGTAGCATGCTTGCCTTTGGTATAGAAGCTGTGGGTTCTAGTCCCACACTGTGCAGATAGATTGCTGATACTTTAGTGTATTTTAAGGGGGAAGGGGTGCTGCATTCCTGGGTGAGTCCTCCTTTGGATGAGATGCCTGGTATGTTGTCAGTTTGTCAGCCATTCCCTGTTGTAATACTACCAGGTTACCAGTTTTTTTTTTAATGTAACACAGGCAATTTATTGTTTAAGGACAGCAGGTGCTGTATTTGTAGATGAAACACTGAAATGCATAACTGTCTGCCAGCAGCAGCAGCAGCTTCACTAGTTACAGATCTGCATAATGTGGAATTAGTTAGGTGACTTTTACTTCTGCAGAGATTGTGCTTATTGACTGATATTTGTAATAACCGAAGTTAGAGTGGCTTTTTGTGGTTGAAATACTTTGAAATAGGTAGTTCATTGTTGGTTCATATATTTTGTTTAATTGTTTACTGAAAAAATGTCCAAAGCTACTAATTTAAAACACATTTTAACAAGTGGTGCTGTATTATACAAGGAATATAATTTAATATAATCAGGAAGATGAATCAAAGAACACATACATATATGCATGGCCCTAAAAATGTGTGCAAGGAGCCAATGGTTTGAAAAAAGTCCAAAAGTAAACTTAATCTGCTACTGGCCAGATGCATTTTGTTTGAATATGGGTTTGAATGCCAATTCAATTAATATGAGTTTCAATGGCACATAAGTTTACTTTTGTTCATGCCAAGTCTGTTTTCATTGTGAGACTGTATTGTTTTGTATAGCAAATGTTAATCAGTGTTGTGATATAAAATTTGAAATAAAAGTTTTAAATTGAATCCAAATATCTGTAGTCATTGTGGAAGTTAAAATACTATGCATGCTAAAAGGGTTGAATAGTGTTTATGGTAACTGGGGAGGAATAGCTAAACAATGGGACACTGTAATGAATGTGTGTATGTGTGTGTGTGTGTGTGTGTGTGTGTGTGTGTGTGTGTGAGAGCTGCACCGGGGAGGGGGCCCAATCCGTTAACCTGCCTAGTGCCCCAATTGACCATGATCTGGCTCTGGTCAGCATGTCCAGTTTTATTTAGGTATATGAGTCAATATTTGTGATAAATCAGGGTCTATGTTATATTAGCGAATGCTTTAAATTGCGAACGCTATATAATCAACCCACATACAATGAAAATGCAAAATGTCGAAGACACGGATCATATATTTTTTTTCCCAGTGAAAAAATTGCTGATCCATAGAAAAAAAAAAAAAAAAAACAACCCCCCCCTCCACAAAATAAAGTGGGGTGCTTCAGCCACACCCCCGTACTTAAATATACCAACTCTGACATTGCACCACAGTGGAGGAAATGGCAAACTCCCGAAAACAGCCCAGTGATTGTTTTTCCCTAGGAAAAAATCACTGTTCTGTGCTTTCGGCGTTTTGCCATTTTGTGTAAACACATTTGACGAAACAGCATTCGCAACTTTAAGCATTTCCTTAAATAATAGAAACCCTTAAATCTGTGTAACTGGATTTATGGGATCACTGCTGTTAGTGAACTAATCACATTTTAGTTCCGTGACTACATTTTCTAAGTTACGCTTCTCCAGCTTCTTGTTTATACGCTAATGCCACTGCATGCCGGACTACACGTTTTCCATTTACTTCTTGTGCCTCTTAATTCTTACATCATTCCCTCCAATGGAGCCCTGGAATTGAGCATTGTAATTTCCACTGGGTGGAGCCTAAGCTTTTTTGCTATAATCAAATGATGTCCTCACATTTCAAGCAAAAGTTCATATCTCTGGAACCACAGGAGTTACTAAAGAAGTATAAATGGCAAACTCTTCAAAACAGACTATTTTTATAGTGATAGTATTCTTTAGGCTCAAGGTCTTAAACTGGATTTTATAAGTTTTAGTAAACACAGTAACTATTAAGTGTGTAACACTTTGTAAAGAACTTACGTAATATCTCAGCAATCATTCACGTTGCACACATGCTCTCATCTGTAGTTTTTTCATTCAGCTAAGAGCTTTCATGTAAGGCTAAGCATCTGTCTGTACCACATAGTTGTTTAGATATTTACAAAAACATTACATTTATGACATATGAATAAATATATATTATATGACAGCATCCTATGAGAAGTTTCACTAGTTTTGTCATACCATTCTGCTGTGCCTTAGTAATAAACATTATTGCCTGTAAATGCAGACTATAAAGATGCTTAAATGCAACAAGCAGAAAGAGGTTATACTAGTGACTTGTGATTCCTAATGAATATGTCCCTGTCCATCATTTGTCTCCTCAGCTGTAATATTTTCAGAAAATGGCACTTTCATCCTTCACTGTCTGAGTATGTGACTGCACTGATGTCGTATGCTGTTTTAACTTCCTCAGATTACTATATCAGTAATGTTGTGTCACAGAAATAGTTTAACAAAAGGTATTATTTCCTTATTGTCTGCCTTGAAAATTATGCATATATGTACCCTAAAATAACAGTGAATCCACAAACTACATCATTAAAGTAGATATTCAATCAACCAATGCACCCAGTAAAGCATGATTAAGTTATGTAGCCAGATAACTAGCAATATGTAGCCAGATAACTAGCAACTGCAAAATGAAAACATTTTTTCATAAGAAAATTAAATATTGACCTACAACATGTGCATTATAAATGCCAATTGAAATACACATATTTGACAACAAAAATTACTAGATAAATTCTTGTGTGTATACAAGTTATATTTTGAAAACCAGAGTTTGATTCTTTCAACTTCCTTTTGGTTAATTTGGGTCTGCACTAGTTAATCATATCAAGGCTCCTGGATCACTCTTGGAAAAAGTTGTTTCTCAAAGTCACTTCTCATAACTCCTGGATCCAGCATTTGACCCAACTTTTCGGTATTCTGTGTGGTGCTTGCATGTTCTTGCCATACCTGTTGGGATTTCTTGCAGGTAGGCTGGTTTCCTCCCACCTCATAATGTTACTGTTGGATTGGCTGTTCCAAACCCTCCATATACATTGTATTTACCTGTCCCTTGTTGTTTAGCTTGTGGCTGACAATGGTTGTGAATAACGAGTTCACTTATCCCTGAAGTGTCTGCTGTGGCGCTTTCAGTTATATAGAAGCAGTGAAAAAAGGAACAAAGCTGATAATACAGGAAATCCATGACAGCTGATCAAAACTTTAACACATATTATGGATCAGTAGCTGATCCAAACAAAAAAAAAAGAACAAATCATGTTCATTGCAGGTTTTTTTGCACCTCCACCCCCTACTAATTATATAAACCAACTTTGAGGCTGCACTACAATGAGGAAAAGGACAAATTCCCCATTCCCTGCTGTACCGTGCACAAAACAGATGTCGGCACGTACAATCAATTGATTCTCAATCAGCTGTGGTTTTCCATGTTCAACAAGTTACTGGATATATATGTATGTGTATATATATATATATATATATATATATATATATATATATATATATATATATATATTTTCCAAGGCCAATGGGTCTGATGACCATTCATGTTATGCCAGTAACGTCCCTCAGGAGGCCATATTAGTCGGTTCTAAAGCAAATTTATAGATACCCATCCGGTCTGATAGGTTATATGTTAAGTAAGGTAGCAAGTCTTTCTGCTTAACCTGCACGGGAAGTTTATTCCACAGGTTTTGGAGGTGTTGTGGTATAAACAAGTCCCTCCTCTATGTTTTATTTATCTGCTGGTGAAGATTTAGGTCACTGGAATTGATATTCAGCTAGTATTGTTGCCTCACAGCAAAAGTTCTCTGGTTTGATTCTAAGCTGGGTTGCCTTCTGTAGAGTGTGCATGCCCTCCCTGTTTCAAGTGGGTTTCCTTTGGGTGCTCTGGTTTCTTCCCACATTCCAAAGACATGTGTCTCGAGTGTTTCACCCTGGGCCTCCACTAAAAATGGGCTCTGTCCCAATCAGACTTTCCTGGTAAACAAATGTTCAATAAATAAACAAATATTGGACTTAAAAAACAAAGAAAGCCCAGAACAACCAGGTCTCTAACTGTGTAGTAAGAGAGACAAAGATTTCCATCAAAAGTCTATAAGACACTGAATAAAGGGTAGATTTTCCAGTCTGTCTTCATAATGGAGGTAGCTTAGGCCTGTGATATTTTTGGTTTGGAACCTTCAGGGTCTTCCTAATTGTTTTGATATATTTAGTAAGATACATCCCAAAGGGAATGTCATGCTCAATAACTGATCGATGCTGAGTATGAGTGAGTATTTCTTTAGACATTTTGATGATATTCCTGTGCAAAATAATAGGATCTTCTGACCACCCTTGTCACATGATGGTCATTAGAGAGGAGCTATCAACCCACATACCTAGGTCATTGACTATGTTTTCATTTTGTAGTGGGGTGTTGTCTAAACAGAGCTCATCTACCAAAAGTGATGATACCACACATTTTAACATTTTACCAAAAGTGATAATACTATACATTTTAGCATTTTACCAAATGTGATAATACTATACATTTTACAAGAAGTTATGATACCACAAATTGTAACATTTTACCAAAAGTGATAATACTATACATTTTAACATTTTACCAAAAGTGATAATATTACACATTTTAACATTTTACCAAAAGTGATAATACTGTACATTTTACCAAAAGTGATGATACTACACATTTTAACAT
>NC_056741.1:13050659-13113159 GCF_019279795.1 Protopterus annectens | reverse complement strand
TGTTCCCTTCACCAACATGCCCATTGAAATCTGCTCCAATCACCACTCTCTCACCCTTGGGTACAGTCATCACCACTTCATCCAACCCACTGAAAAATTTTTCTTTCTAATCCATTGCACACCCAACTTGTGGAGCATATATGCACTAACAACATTCATCATTACAACATCAATTTCCAGCTTCATAAACCTCACTCTATCCGACACTCTTTTCACCTCCAAAACACTCTTAGTATACTGTCCCTTCAGGATAACTCCTACGCCATTTTTCCTCCCATCCACACCACAATAAAACAATTTGAACCCACCTCTGATACACCTAGCCTTACTCCCCTTCAATCTGGTCTCTTGCACACACAGTATACCAACCTTCCTTCTGTCCTTCATATCGGCTAGCTCTCTCCATATACCAGTCATACTGCCAACATATGTATATAAAATCATTTACATTCATAAATGTTACTGTACCTTTTGTATCATCATTTATCAGATAATTACAAAGCATACTCTGACTGCTGATTTGTTATAGGTTCATAGGTTCATAGGTTCATACTAGGCTATCTGCCCAAGGGCATTTATAAGCGAATAAAACTATGCCTATCATTTTGCTGTGCCTCTGTCAAGCAGTGACACTGAAGTAATCCCTGGGGTATATCTGCAATCTCCCATCCATTGGTCAAGATTCCTCTTGATCAAGGCCAGAGAGGTGCTCTGCCTCACATGTACCGGGATTTTGTTCCACAGCACAGGGAGTCTCTGGGTGATGAATCTGTCCGTGTCAAGGTTTAAGTCTCCCGCCTTGTGGTTCTGAGGGATCTAGATTTTTGAGGTGAAGCATATTCAACAAATCTGGGTTAGACATGGCCTTATAAGAATGGCACAGGTGACCTCTGAGCAAGCGGTATGAGAATGAAAATAGCTGAAGTTCTTTCAGTCGGCAGCATAAGACATATTTTTGAGACCCTTTATCCTTTGGTGAGGAACTTTTGGGGCCTTTTCAAGCTGCAGCAGTGTCTGGTCAGATACATTCTCGGGCACGGGCAATGTACTCAATCATAGGTGAAATGAGTGATGAGGGGGGGGGATGAGACCCCCCCCTTCTAGAGATGAATCCCTTTTCATGATCAGGTGGGCGATATAGAAGGTTTTCCTAACTACTTTAGCAACATGAGTGTCAAACAAAAGGCTACTGTCAACCTGGGTCCCCAGATCCCTGATGACTTTTTCTGTGCTCAGTGGATTGCCATCTATATGGTAGCTAGGGGTAACCTTGTTTTTTCCGAAGGGTATGACTATGCATTTTAGGCCATGGCTCTGGCACCAGTTATCCATTTCTGTGAGGCCCTTCTGGATATCTGTGTCAGATGTGTTTAGTTTGCAGTCATCTGCAAACTTTGTCAGCCATAACCCTCCTGTGTTTGCTTGTACTTCAGAAAAGTAGATGCCGAACAAGAGTGGACCCAGGACTGAGCCCTGTGGGACACCACTTGTGACAGGCTTTGAGTCTGACATGGCTCCAGCAACTCTGACCCTGTGGGTTCTGTCACTTAGCCAGTTTGCAACCCATCTTGTGATGTATGGGTTTACATTCAAGCTGATGAGTTTTTCGATGCCAGGTCGAGGTAGGCTGTATGGACTGCCTTTCCTCATCAATGGCCTTGGTGACAGTCTCAAAAAGTCAACCAAGTTTAAGAGGCAGGATCTGCCTTTGACAAAGCCAAACTGGGTTGGATCCAAAGTCTGCAAGTTCCCTATGTCTTTATTTATGAGTTCCATTATGATCCTCTCCATGGCTTTGCAGATAAGGCTTGTCAAGCTAATGCAGGGTCTGTGGAGGCACCGCCTTATGAAGTGGGACCACAGCGCCACTCCTATCCTGAGGTGAGGCTAAGATTAAACAGCTGTCCTAACTGTGGGTTTAATTCCTCGTGGAAGCACCAGTTGGCCGGGGACACCATCCGTCCCATGGATGCTGTGTTTTTGCCTTAGTGAGGGCAGTTCTCACGGAGATGTTTGGGGTTTGGGGGAGGGGAGTTTGCACTGAACCTGTCAGCCAGTATGTTGGCAATGTGTGTAGGTTCAGTAATTTTCACATCATTTTGAACTAATTCTGAGCATATCTGGAGTTTCCTCCTAGGTTTCTAACATAGCTAAAGAAGGTCTTATGATTCTCTTTAGAGTCCTTGGCGATTTTTCTCTCAAAATTTGCCTTGGATGATTTGAGCTCTTAGTTTTTTATAATGATCAAAGGTGTCTTACCTTTCAAGGATTTTGCTCTATCTTGTAGTAGCTTCCTCCTTTTGTTGTAGAGCTTGTTTATGGCTGGGGTCCACCAGACTGGAGACTTGCCTTTGGTACAGAGAGTCTTAGTTTTGTTTGGGATTGCCTGATCCATGCAGTCCTGTAGGTGCTGGTAGAAGGCATTTGTAAGTGATTCAGCGGTTTGAGTAATGTTTACCACTGGCTCAGGGGCCTTAAAGGAGACCACACTAGTTTTAGAAGTGTGAAATCGGCTTTTGAGAAGTTTTTCACTGTGGTCTTTTTGTTTCAGGTGGGGGGGATGAGGACCTCCAGCGAGATTAGTTTATGATCTGATCTCACTAGTGAGGGTATACTTCGGTGTTGAACATTTTGATCCCATGTTCGTGATGATGAGATCAAGTATGTTTTCTCCTCTTGTGGGGATGGTGACTAGTTGTTCCATGGCATTTGAGTTTGTGAACTCCAGGAATCTTTGGGTTAGAGTGTTCGGGCTTGAGTAGTGTTCCCAGTCTATATTAGGGTAGTTGAAGTCACCTAGTATGATGGTGTTTGGAGATACATTTATCCCCTCCAATGTTTTCAGGAAGGCCATGTGAGGTTCCTGAGTTTGAGAGGGTGGCCTGTAACATGCTACAAATTGCAGAGCAGTCTTGCCTATGGTTAATTGCACCTGGATGGTCTCCGATGCATCGTGCGTTGCCACCAACCTTGAGGTGTGGGTGTTCTTCCTTTCATGGCTCTTGGATCATTGCTATTTTACTGTGTACTGCCTCAACCTGACGACACCACAAAAATCAAACTCCTTGATAGAGAAAACACACCTCTTGAACTATTATAACTCTTTAAATTGTTAGGTGTTACTTTAGATCCTGCACTGAAATTCTGTGCCCATGTCACTAAAAAGTGCCTGTCTGTAACCATATACTTGGTACTCCTTACAGAGCATATGCCAGTATACGGCCCCCAGCCTTGCCAGGCTACTTCCATGACTTTCCTTCGTGAGAGCCTTTTCTTTTGTGAGAGAGTCCTAACAGACTCGCATACATCAAGCATTCGCATAGCTGTGTTTCCAAATTCTCTTCTCGCCATCCCTCTATAGGTCTTTGTTGTACGTTAGTAAAAGTGGAAAAGAAAAGCCTGCATCCAGCGTGAACACAGCACATGTCGTACTTCAACATACTAGAGAAACCAGACAAACCAGAGAAATGCCCTTATCTAAATCTACGCCTTGAGTGCTACATTTCAAGTTCTACTTTTCAATCCACAAATCAGTTATTAGCTAAGTCCCGAACCTGAAATAAACAAGATGACTTCCTCTTCTCTATTTTCATCTACAGATCCTGGAACAGTTTGCCGCTGGCAATAAAAATGGACCGTAATCCTTCTCCTTTTTAAAGATGATCTTAGAAAGCATCACTTACGATTCTGCATCTACAGATTTTCCACCTCTGGGGCATCGCCCTGCTGGCTGACATGTACATTACATCTTATAACAATGTGGTCCCTGCTTTTTTATTTTTGTACCATGCTGTTTGACCTACTATTAATACTATTTGCTAACATGAATATTTCTTATTTAATAAGGATGGCATCTGTACTACTTGTAATCTGTTATGCTATAAAATGTTTGCATTTTGATACATTATACTAAACTGTTTTTATATGTGTATGTGAAAATAAAACACACTTAGTTGTATTATAGCAATACATTTATGCACTTTTATTGCCCTTACATTGTATTCACTGTCTGTAGCTTTTCTTAATTCGGATCTACTGAACATTTATTATAATTAGTTGGACTATTCCAGTTAAAGTGAATGAATGGATGAATGAATGAATAAATAAATACAAATAAACTAATTGTTCTCATTTTTTTCATTCTTATCATCTTTCCATATTTTATTTATATCTTTCTTAACTTGGCCGCATTTTCCCTCTTTCTTTACAGGAATAGTACCTTTTTTGTCCAAACTACTTACATCTGTTCTCTCTAGGTACAATGATACTTGTTTGTGCCAAGCTGAACTGAAGTGGCTACCAGCCACAACTCTGAGCTGAGATACCAGATGACTTGAGCCTTCTGAGCTTCCAAAAACATAAGTTGCCTGTTTTTTTTGCTTATTTATACTAGTTACTTTACTTTTTTATTGCTTTCTGCTTACTTAATACTGTATTTATATCCTGTGTACTAATATACACTGTTATACTGCAATTGTCTGCATTACTATGTCTGTTAAATCAAATGTATTGGTATTTTCACTGTTTACTAAGTTCTTTCTGCTATTTTCACTGTTTGTTAAGTAGTTGCTGGTGTTTTTCACTGTTGCAAATTAATCTGTTCTACTTGCCCTTGTTTTCCAGCCAAGCAGTGTTATAATAACTGATTTGTTAGCTGTTTAAAACATTCTTAAGAGTCTTCTTGCTGATTTTCTGCTGTTCTAAATATTTTTGGTGTCTCACTACTATTTTTCTGCCTTGTTAAACATTCTCTAGTGGTTCCTGCCGAAACTAAGGTAGTTAGTAGCTGTAGCATAGTCCATGGGTCTGTTTGTAGTGGCTCTTTGTTGTGAGCACATTTTCCAGGCCATCTTGGATTGGAAGAGGCCTTTCTGCACTCTAGTGAGAGAGAGGATTGTGCTGATTGGAACCTGTCTGATGAACAGTGGTTGTTCTAGGGCTTGGAATAAGCATCATCATTGGTTCTTTTGAACCTTTTTTAATTTTTTTTTTAAGTTTTAAGCTGCTGGTATTTAAGCTCTGCATTTAAGCAGGTTTCTGCTTGTTTGTAATGAGCTGAACTGAGGTAGGCTACGAGCCACAACTCTGAGCTGAGATACCAGATGACTAGAGGCTTCTGAGCTTCCAAAAAACGTAAGTTGCCTGTTTTTTTTTTTTTTTTTTTTTGCTTATTTATGCTATTTACTGCATTTATCTATTGCCTGCTGCCTACTTTAATACTGTATTTATATAATGTGTAGTCATCTACATTGTTGTACTGCAATTATCTGCCTTAATGTGCCTGTTAAATCAAGTTTTATTGCTGTTGTCACTGTTTACTACACTCTTTTTTGCTGTTTTCACTGTTTAAGTATTTGCTGGTGTTTTTCACTGTTGCAAAGCAATCTTTTCTGCTTGTTCTGGTTTTCCCGCCAAGCAGTGTTATAATAACTGATTTGTTAGCTATTTAAGTGTCTCCTTTATGTTTTTCTGCTGTTTTAAACATTTTTAGTGTCTCACTGCTATTTTTCTCCCATGTTAAACATTCTCTAATGGTTCTCTGGCAGAACTAGGGTAGATAGTAGCTGTAGCATAGTCCAGATACAGGTTTGCTGAATCTGGATTTGTTTGTAGAGGCTGTTTGTCTGAACACATTTTCCAGGCCATCCTGGATTGGAAGGGGCCCTTCTGCACACTAGTAAGAGGATTGTGCTGATTGGAGCCTGTTTGGTGAAGGATGGTTGGTCTAGGGTGTTGCTTGTCTCATGTATCAAATGAGACACTGAGGCTGGGTATGCATTCAAGTAAACACATCAGGAGCTGTAACTGGAACATATACTTTGAACTTCAAAGCTAACTGACTGACTTGTCACTTGAAACACACTCACATGTGCATCTCCATTCATGTCTGCATTCATTCTGACTGAGTATACAAAATGGCACTGATCTTGCACATGCTCAGTAACTTATATGAACATGCTATCTATCTACAGTAGCTGACTAGGTACAATACACACAGTGGTCTACATCCTCCCTGTTTGATTTTTTGACATGAAATAGGAGAATAAGATATTTTGCAAGCTAGATATCACATCGACATTTAACAACAAATTAATTCAAGTCCAAGTTGCTGTGTATTTCGGATTGGGTCTAGAAATTCTACACAATCTGGTCACATAAAATTTTTAACTGGAATTAGCAACAGGGACAACTACTGGGGATTCTTTTACAATTGGAACTTTGGGGGTTATATCAGAATTACTTGAAGAAAGTGTACTTTCCTCTGGAATTCAAACAAGTGCAGAGTCACTCTGGGAAATTGAGTCATTTGCACAGGTGACCTAATGCGTCACAGGTTCACAGACTCATAGTATTTGTCTTTGATTCCTTCTGAAATCCATTCCTTCAGATTGTACAATGTAACCTCTCACTTTATCACAAATATTCTTGACAATTCCCACTCAGCCATATCCTTTAGATGTTTGCATTCTCACAATCTCTCCTTGTCTTAATGGTCTGAGAGGTTTGCTGGATTTATTGCAGTATAACTTTTGTAACTGGTGTTTTCTCAAAAGTTGAGTCCTGACCATTCTGTTGTCCTTTACATTTGGTATCAATAATTGTTTACTGATCGGAAGACTTGTTCTAGTCTGTCTGGACATCAATCTTTGAGCAGGTGAACCAAGCAAATTATTTCGAGGAATGTTTCTGAGATTAAGTAGGTTAAGAAAAATATTGGTGCTATCTCTCTTGGATTTCTCCAACAAGTACTTCACACTGTGAGCTGCACGCTCAGCTAGTCTATTGGACTGTGGATACTCAGGACTACTAGTAACTTGGAAATAACCCCAAGACTCGTAGGTTCATAGGTTGGTACTAGGCTATCAGCCCTAGGGCCTATACAAGCCTAGCAATAACAATTCCCTGGCTATTTCTTCCCACACTATTTACTTCCCTGGACCCCTGTCTAGCAGGGCGACTGACGTGATCCCCAGGGAGATTTTCCTTTCTCCCATCCAATCGTCAAGGTTCCTTTTGAAGAGGGCCAAAGAGGCACTCTTCTTGACATGTATGGCAATCTATTCCAGAGTCTGGAGAGTCTCTGGGTCAGGAACCTATCCCTCCAGCATGTTTTGTTTATTGTGATGACAAGGTTTAGATCCCTGGAGCGTCTGGCTCTCAGGGATTGCGATTTCTTTAAGTTTAGCATGTCCAACAGCACTGGGTTTGACATGGCCTTGTATGTTAAGCAGAGATCGCCTCTGAGTAAACGATATGTGACAGAGTATATCTGGCGTTTTTTAAGGCGGTCAGCGTAGGGCATCGGCTTTAGGCCTGTGATTATTTTAGTGAGGTATTTCTGCGGCCTTTCCAGTTGTTGCAGATGTCTTGAGAGGTACATACCAAATGGGGTGTTGTATTCTATAATGGGTCTAATGAGGGATGAGTACAGTGGGACAATGACCTCCTTTTTTCTGGATGAAAAGTCCTTAGTGATGAGGTGTGCCACATAGAAGGATTTCCTGACTGTTGTGGCGATGTGGTTATCGAAGGTGAGACCACTGTCCACCTGTGTCCCTAAGTCTCTTATCACACTTTCGGTGTTTAGTGTACTGCCACCTATATGGTAATTCAAATTTCTTGAACTGCTGACTTGTAAACTGTACACCATTGTCAGCTACAACTTGGACAGAAAAATGTCTCTTCAACTTTGTAATCACAGTGCTAGACATTAAGTTAGGAAGAAGGTCAATTTTAAACCAATTTGAGTAAGAGTCTACTAACACAAAGCAATGCTCACCATTTCATTTGAAAATATTAGTAGCAACCATCGACCAAGGTAGTTCAGGAATCTGGTTTAGTTGAAGTGGTTCTTTTTGTTGGTGCGGTTTGGTGCCATTGCAAACAGAACATGCTAGAGTTTCCTTCTCTATATCTTTGGACATAGAAGGCCAAAATACTATGCCTCTTGCCCTTCTTTTGTTAGAATCAGTATCCGAGTGACCACAATGCAAAATGTTGATATATTCCTGTTATAATGCTGAAGGAATTACCACTTTAGGACCTTTCATGATGATTCCATCTTCCATCAGAAGCTCATATTTAAAAGGAAAATACTTCTGTATATCAAGTGGTAAACTGGTTTGTCATGCTGTCCATCCTTGACCGATAAGTTTTTTTAGCTTCTGGAGAATTGGGTCTGAAGCCGTGTGATTTCCTAGTTCATCAAGGCGTGATGATGAAAAATGTCTGACTTCCATGACTTCAAAGTCCGCTGTCTCATTATCATGTTGTTCTGTTATTTATCTGGGTGCTCTTGACAAAGCACCAGTAAGGTATAGAAATTTGCCTTTTTTATAAACAATATTGAAATTGTAATTTGGTAATTTTAATATCATGCGTTGCAAGCATGCTGGAGTGGTATGTATTGGCTTTTTCAGTATTTTCACTAGTGGTTGGTGATCAGTCTCTTTTTGGATAGGTCTGCCATAAATATAATCACTGAACTTCAAACATGCAAACACTACTGCCAAAAGCTCTTTTTCAATTTCTGCATACTGAATTTCACTTTAAGTTAAAGTTCTGGATGTGTAGGCTACTGGTATGCCTTCTTGAAGCCATGCTGCACCAAGACCATACTTTGAAGCATCACAAGAAAGAGTTACAGGTTTGTGAACATCATAATATCTCAATGTGGGTGGCAATTTTCTTCTTCAGAATATCAAATGTTCTTTGGTGTTGTTCCAACCAGGACCAGTTTACATTTTTGCATGTCAGCTCACATAATGGTGCTGAAAGCTCACTCAGGTCTAGGATGAACTTTCCTAAATAGTTGACCATACCAAGAAAATGTTGTAAAGAAGATGTGACATTTTCTGGAACTGGCATCTCAAGGATTGCTGCTTGCTTAGATGGATCTGGTTCTAAGCTGGAAATTGTAAACAAATGCCCCACATACGTAACTTCTTTCAGTTTGAATTGACATTTCTGAGGATTCATTTTAAGGTTTACTTCATGTGCACATTCTAGAACGTTCCTGAGGTTTCTATCATGTTCTCTTCACCATTACCCTCTAGAATCATGTTGGCCACTATATCAGCACATGGATAACCAGAAAACAGTTGCTCCATTGCATGTTAAAATACTTCACTAGCAGAATTTATCTCAAATGGCATCCTCAAAAATCTGTATGTACCAAACGGTGTACTGAAAGTGGTTAACAATGATTTATGATCCAGCAAAATTTGCCAAAAGGAACTTTTTGCATCTAAGACTGAAAACACAGTGGCATTTGACATGAGTGGCTACTTCCTCTACTGTACACAATAGATGATGACAGCATTTAAGTGCTTTGTTTAAGTCTTTCAGATCAATATATATTCGAATATCATCTCAAATTTTCTTATGAGCTACGACCATGGAAGATACCCATTCACTTGGTCCTTTTACAGGAGTAAGGACACCCAAATTCACCATTTTGTCAAGTTTTGATTTTACTTTGCTATGCATTGCTACCGGAACCCTCCTTGCTGGTCTGACATCTGAGCTTACTTCATGGTTTAACTTCATGGAATATGTGACTGGAACTTTGACAGGCTCATCGTTGAAAATATCAGTATATTCACTAAACATATTCTGTGTAAAACTATCGTTGTTTTTCAGACTGATATGGTGGACTTATTTATTAAATTAAATTAGTTCCATTTTCAAACTGTCTTTGAGGCCTGACAGTGACTGCATGTGTCTTTTGACTACATAAAACTGCAAGTCATAGCTGTTCCCAGCAGAATGGCATGTGAGGACTACTGCGCCATCAGTTTGAATCCCTTCATCACTTTAAGCAACTACTTTTGCACAATTTGATGACCCAAGTTTCTCACCAGCTTTTACTTTAGCAAACATTTGTGTTGCTATAACATTGCACTTGGATCCAGTATCTACTTTAAGCTGTACAGGTTTCCCATTAATCTGAACAGTACGAAACATTTCACTCTTTGCTGCCAACTGATAATCTACTGTGTTAACTATTTCATTGATCACAGAGACACCATCAAGTCAGAAAGTTTGCTCACAGCTCTCTATCGATCTGCTTGCTTCTTCGGATGCTCTCTTTTAATAAAATGATTGTGCCACTTTAGACTTGCAAAGCCCTTTGAAATGATTGCACTTTTTACATTTATGGCATTGACGCTGCTGACCAAAAGCTAAGCACGTCTCTCGTTTAGTTTCATGACTGCCTCTACAGTTATGACGGCTAACAATGAAGTTGTTTGGCAAACCCTTTGGTTTAGTTTCATAGGTTCATAGGTTGATACTAGGCTATCTGCCCTAGGGCACTTATAAGCCTAGCTAGAGTGTGTTTGGCTTTTGCCACCCTTTTAGATTAGTTGACTGTGCCTCTGTATAGTAGGTCACAGAAGGTAGCCATATTAAGGTTAGTTTACTGTACCTCTGTCTAGCAAGGACACAGAGGAGATCCCAGGGGTAAACTTACGGTCTCCCATCCACTCGTCAAGATTTCTCTTGAATAGGGTCAGTGAGGGGCTCTGCCTAACATGGATTGGGATTTTGTTCCAGAGTGAGGGGAGCCTCTGGGATATGATTCTGTCCCTCCAGCATGTCCTATTTATTTCTGTGCTAAGGTTCAAGTCCCTGGAGCATGTAGCTCTAAGGGATTTGGATTTCTTGAGGTAGAGCATGTCCATTAATTCTGGGTTGGACATGGCTTTATACGTCAGACACAGATCGCCTCTGAGTAGGCAGTTTCAACTGAGTAGAGCTGGAGTATCTTTAGACGAAGTGCATAGGGCATCTGTTTGAGTCCCTTGATCCTCTTGGTGAGGTACTTTTGGGGTCTTTCCAGTTGCTGCAGGTGTCGGGTAAGGTACATCCCAAATGGGGCATTGTATTCAATTATGAGCCTGATAAGTGATGAGTAGATGGGCACAATGACCTCTCTTGATCTAGATGTGAACCCTTTCGTGATAAGGTGGGCTATATAGAAGGTCTTTCTAACTACTTTGGCAACGTGATTGTCAAAGGAGAGATTACTATCTACTTGGGTCCCCAAGTCCCTAATTACTTCTTCCGTACTTAATAGATTACCACCTATGTGGTAATTTGTGGGCACTTTGTTTTTCCCAAAGAGGATGACAATGCACTTTTTGGCATTTAGCTTTAGGCCATAGCTCTGGCACCAGTTATCCATCTCTGTGAGACCCTTTTGGAGGATGCTCATGTCAGCCGGAGAGTCATTTATGGCGCCCAGTTTGCAGTCGTCTGTGAACTTTGTCAGCCATAGTCCACCCGTGTTAGCCTGTACCTCGGAGAAATATATACCGAACAAGAGGGGTCCCAGGACTGAGCCTTGTGGGATGCCACTTGTAACTGGTTTAGAGTCTGACATGGCACCTGCAATTCTGACCATGTGGGTTCTATCCCTGAGCCAGTTTGCAACCCATCTTGTGGCATAGGGGTTGATATTTAAGCTGGTGAGCTTATTTATGATGCCCGAGTGGGGTATTGTGTCGAAGGCTTTTGCGAGGTCCAGGTAGGCAGTGTGGACTACCTTCCCTTCATATATGGCTTTGGTAACAGTTTCAAAGAAGTCAACCAGGTTCAAGAGGCAAGATCTGCCCTTAACAAAGCCGAATTGGGTAGGATCCAGTGTCTGGAGGTTCCCAATGTCCTTGTTTATGATTTCCATGATGATACGCTCCATTGCCTTGCAGACCAGGCTGGTCAGGCTTATAGGGCGATAGTTTCCAGGGTCTGTTGTGGCACCACCTTTGTGGAGCGGGACCACTGTTGCTGTACGTCATAGGCTGAGATTGAACAGTGTCTTTAAGTGAGGGTCTAGTTCTTCTTGGAGCTCATGTAAGATGCAGCCCGGGACACCGTCTAGTCCCATTGATGCTGTGTTTTTTGCTTTGGAGAGGGCAGCTCTCACCTGTGCATCTGTGATCACAGGGAGGCTACATTCTGTTGGGAAAGACATTTGCTCTTTTGGAGGGGAAGGGGGGGGGAGTTTGCACTGAACCTTTCTGCCAGGATGTTGGCAATGTCTGTGGGTTCAGTGTATTTTTTGTCATTTTGCACTAACTCAGAGCATATCTGGGAGTTGCTTCCCAGGTTCCTGACATAACTAAAGAAGGCCTTGTGATTATCCTTAGTGTCTTGTGCAATTTTTCTTTCGAAGCTTGCCTTAGATGATTTTATGAGGGATCGTAGTTTCTTGCTAGTACTGATCAGAGACACCTTCCCTTTATGGGATTTTACTCTATCATGTAGTAGCTTCCTCCTTCTGTTATATAGCTTATTTATGGCCGGGGTCCACCAGACAGGTCTCCTGCCTTTGGAGGAGTGAGTCTTGGTTTTATTTGGGATAGCATGCTCCATGCATTCTTGTAGGTGTCCATAGAATGCTTTTGTAAAGGATTCTGCATTTTGGATCGTAGATTCCACTGGCCTGGGGCCTTTGAAAGATTTCACCTCTGTTTTGAAAAGTGTGAAGTTTGCTTTTGAGAAGTTCTTCACCGTGGTTTCCTTGGCTGGGGGTGGGGACAGAATATGGATGTCCAGTGAGATTAATTTATGGTCTGATCTTACCAATGAGGGGTATACCTCTGGTGTGGAACATAGAGACACCATGTTGGTGATGACCAGGTCCAACATGTTTTCCCCTCTTTTGGGAGTGGTGACCAGTTGTTCCATAGCATTTGAGTTTATAAATTCTAGGAACCATTGGGCGAGGGTGTTTAGGCTTGAGTAGTTTTCCCAATCAATGTTTGGGTAGTTGAAGTCACCCAATATAATGGTGTTTGGAGTGACCTTCATATTTTCCAGTGTTCTCAGGAAAGCCGAGTGGGGTTGCTGTGTTTGGGAGGGTGGTCTGTAGCAGGTTACAAACTGAAAGTCAGTTTTGCCCACTGTTAGTTGCACATGGATGGCCTCCGATGTTTCGTGCAGTGCCACTAACCTGGAGGTGTGGGTATCTTTGATGTATATGGATACTCCCCCTCCTTTTGTGGTTTGGTCCGAGTTTTGTGGCCGAAAAGCATGGTATGAAGTATAACCTAGTAGTGCTGGGGTGCTTTCGGGAGCCTTGAACCAGGTTTCTGTTACTGCACAGATATCGATATTCTCCATACTGAGGAGAGTCTCGAGTGCGTGCATCTTGAGGTTTAGACTTCTGGCGTTGAGCAGCATTACACTTCATTTTTTCTTTGTGTTGTCTATGGAGGTGGGTTTGTCTTTTGAGCCTTGCCTAAAAAAGGGACTATGGTGGAGGCAAGAGCCTTTGCCCGTATTCGAAAACCCAGGGGTGACAGGTGCAAGCCGTCCCTTGTGAAGCAACATGGCTTGTCGAGCATATCATCCCAGGCTGACAGACACTGGATCCCCTTTGAATGACACCAGTACTTTAGCCAATTGTTAAAATTGATCATTTTGTCTTTATACTGTGGTATCATTCTTGGTGAGGGCAAGATGCTACTCAAGGTCAGGGTCATACCGGCCTGGGCTACATGATCAGAGAGCTCCCCTATGTCTCTTTTCATGTAGTCCAGGGAGGTACATCTCAGGTCATTCACACCAGCATGGACAATGATGGAGTCATATTTGTACTTGCTTTGGAGTGACCTGAGTGCATGTGTTATGTGGCGGATCCTGGCACCCGACCGGGCAGCTTACAGTGACCTTCTCCTTATTCAGTCTGGTGAGTGGGACGTCAGTGTGTCTGACAATAGAGTCGCCTATTACAAGTGTATTCGGTGTGTTGTTTAGCCTTAAGGGCTGTGACTGTGTGGCACACTGACTTTGTGTTTATATTTCTTTTTCATCTTAGCTTTATGTTGTACACTATCAACATTCACACTGGCAGATACTGCATGCATGCTTTTCTCATTCATAAGCATATTCACGTTTTTTCTGTAAGCTCATGTATTTGACAAATCTCAATGGCTTTGCTCAACATTAAATCACTGTCTTGAAGCAAAAAATCTTTCTCACTGCATCATTAACACCACACACATGCCTGTCTTTTATCAACTCATCTCTCAGATCACCAAATATGCACATTTTTGCTTTATGTCTTAAGTCAGTCATATTTGCTGCTATAGTTTCACCAACTTTTTGATTTCTTGTGTAAAACATGTGTCTTTCCATTGTAATATTCATTTTAAGGTTACACATTTCTGTAAATTTACATTTTAAGCACGCAGGTCTTCCCGCGTTTCAGCTTATATCACAATATGGTGGTTCTCCCCCTCCCCTGCATACATGGCAGATGCATGCAGAAATGAACGTTCCCTCTCAATGGCTTCTGAGCTAGCTAAATTAAGAAGTATGAATGCCTTTGTACATGTGTCTTTAAAAGAACTGCAAACATTCCAGAAACTTCGACTATGAAAAGTTTTAGTTAATGCAAAAAAGTACTACATTGTGAAAAAAAAAATGGTAATTTTAGCCTTTTTCGTACATTTTAAATACTTCAGAAATTATTTTGAACACTTCTGTCATTCTTTTGAATACTTTTATCAGTATGTCCCTCTTTTGGACATTTCATTTATCTCTTTTGAATGTTTCTTCACTTTTCGGTGACTGAAAAAATCAGTTAAATGAATTTAAGTACCTTTGAATAACCACTGCCCTGTTTGTGAGTTGGCTCCTGTATAATTCTCCACTTCTAATGGCATGCCTCATGGTTTGTAAGCTGAAGTTGCTTCAGATCCCATTTTGACACCATGTTGTATGTATCGTGTATCAAATGAGACACTGAGGCTGGGTATGTGTTCAAGTCATTTATTGTACATAAACACATCAGGAGCTGTAATTGGAGCATATACTTTGAACTTCGTCAGCTAACTGAATGACTTGTTACTTCTAACACACTTGCATGTGCTTCTCCATTCATACTTGCATTCACTGACTATACAAAATGGCGCTGATCTTGCACATGCTCAGTAACTTATATACACATGCTATCTAGCTACAGTGGCTGATTAGGTGCAATACACACAATGATCTTCATAGGGCTTGGAATAAGCATCATCATTAGTCCTTTGAACCTTTTTAAAATTCTTTTCCAAGTTTTTAGCTTCTGGTATTTAAGCTCTGCATTTGAGCAGGTTTCTGCTTGTTTGCGCATTGCCCAGCATTACACACTGCTGTACAATTGTGTGCCATAGTCAGACAGATTAATTTAACAGTCTTTATTTTAGTTACAGCTGTAGCATATTAGTGTAACCCTCATCCTTAGTACTTTCCCAGTCAAAGAAATACTGCTAGTGAGCTGAAACCTGTTAAATTACTAGAAAAAAAACAGACAAAAATATACATCCACTAAGCTCCTCCTTGATCGATCCTGAAAAGAGCCCCTAGTAACAACAGTCTTCAATCTAGCATTATGGACAGTTGGATCACCCTTGTTTCTCCCGCCAACCTTGCTGACTTGGGTCTCTTGAAGCAGTGTAGCAATTGTTTCATGCACACTGATAGCCTTCTACTAATAACTCACCCTAGTATAGAGTGTGAGAGAAGTGTCTTCACTTTGTTAACTGAAATGCCCTGGAGCAAATTGTCCATACCATGAAAAGAAGAACAAACATACTAGATCTGGTCTTCACTAACATGTCAAATGGATGTACTACTGCAACTATCGGGCCCTAATTAGTTAAATCTGACCACAAATCAGTCACCTTCAAGCTGACACTAACATCAGAACTCACAAAGCGTGAAATCAAACTAAAAAAACTTCACCAAGGTGAACTATACCCTGCTAGGTAAAAGTATAAATGCATTCTGAGCCCCACCCCCAGCTGGAAGTGGTAACTATACCGAAGATTACACTAAAGCCCTGTACAATCATTTGCATAAATGTATAGACTTGGCTATACCAGAAAGAATCAAAGCAAGACCCCCAAGTAAAAACACACTACCATGGTGGACATCCAGCATCACAAACTTTACAATAAATGCAAAACATTGCTGTCCATGAAAACAAAGGTGAGACCCCAACAATGGAAAAGCACCCTCCTTAGCCTCAACAGACAAATAAGATAACTTGTCAAATCCTCTTAGGGCCTCTTTGTGAAAAAACTTAGCACAGCCAAGGATAACCATAAGGCCTTTTACAGCTACATATGTAGTCTAAAAGCTAGGATCCAGGCATGTGCAGAACTAGTGACCAACGGTATCACACACAGTGACCCCACAGAGATAGCAAATCTGCTAGCAGATAGGTTTGGTGAAAAATTTCACCCCCATCTCCTCCAAAATCTGTCACAAACCTTGCCCCCAAACTCCCTCCTCCCCACCCTGGATATCTGAAGAACAGATCATCAAAGTCTTGTCCAATGCAAAAAAATACAGCCTCTATGAGACCAGATGGCATCCCAGGTTGTCTCCTAAACAGGCTGAAACATGAACTAGCATAACCATTATGTACCCTTTTCAATCATAGTCTAACCACAGGCTTTGTTTCTGTGGAATGGAGAACAGCAACTGTTATTCCCCTCCACAAAGGTGGCCTAGCAACAGACCAGGGGAATTACAAACTCTTAAGCCTGACCAGCCTCATCTGTAAGGCCATGGAACATATCACTATAGACCTCATAAATAAAGACATAGGCAACCTCCAAACCTTGTATCCTACCCAATTTTGCTTTGTCAAGGGCAGATCCTGCCTGTTAAATCTTTTGGATTTTTTCAAAAATGTGACCAGGGTCATTGGTGAGGGGCAGATCTGTGAACACAGCATACCTCAACTTGGCAAAAGCTTTCGACACAATCCCACACTTAGGCATTACCGATAAACTTAGCAAACTGAATGTAAACTCAACTCCTTTGTTGTAAGATGGGTTGCTAACTGGCTCACAAACCTTGCACGCACTATCAAGGTGGACAACTCCACATCAAAAAGCAGACCTTTTACCAGTGGGATGCCACAGGGGTCAGTGCTGGCCCCCCTACTGTTTAGTATATACTTCTCAGAAATTCAGGTCAAAACTAAGGGGTTGTGGCTGACCACATTTGCAGATGACTGCAAACTGGGTGCAATTATTGAATCCCCAATTATGTCATTAATCTCCAGGAGGGTCTTACGTAGACCAACAACTGGTGTCTTAGTCATGGTCTCAAACTAAATGCAAAGAAATGTATCATCATTCCCATTTGGCACAAACAATGTCCCTTCACACTAAATCAACAACGATACCCTAAGTACCCACAAACTGGTAAGGGAGCTGAGTTCACATGCTGAAAGTGACATTAACTTCGACCACCATGTGTCTACTGTGGTAAGGAAGGTGTTCTACATAGCACACTTAATTAGTAAAAGCCTCACCTTCATAGCAAAAGAGGTTATAATATATATTTTATAAAATTCATCTTAAATATATATACTGTTATCTATTACATATTTATACAGTTACATAGTAAGGCTTTATATACAGGTATTTATTCGGATTCATCTTTGAAATCAATTTTATGCCATGGTAGGGGGGTTTATGTCATATAGGACTGTTATTTATTTATTTATTTATTGCTATTAAAATCTGTTTAGAAATTGGATAGTATTATCATGCAGTATGAGAAAGTGCAATCATTCGTTATAGGAATCATCAGGATCCCTTTATGTAACTATTTAAATATTGAAATATATTATGACTGTTTTTTTATGTGCTGCCACTTTAAAATTTTGGTTTCCTGCTTAGCAGAAGGAAATGAAATCACTATTCATTTGTATTTTAAATGTAGTGCTGACAATGCACTGTTTCTGATGAAGTCTCTTTTAAAGTTAATTTGAGAAGAAAGTGCTTATTTGTTGTTGTAAAATAAAGCTTTGGTGTTCTGAAGGAGAACAAGTTTGTGTGGTACCTTGCTCTGCAGTTCCTGCATTTTGAAGTACTTGTTTACTGGTTTTTGGGCAGACCAACAACTGGTGTCTTAGTTATGGTCTCAAACTAAATGCAAAAAAATGTATCATCATTCTCTTTGGCACAAACAATGTCCCTTCACACTATCAAATCAACAACAATACCCTAAGTACCCACAAAGTGGAAAGGGATCTGAGTTCACACGCTGACAGTGACCTTAACTTCGATCACCATGTGTCTACTGTGGTAAGGAAGGTGTTCTACATAGCACACTTGATTAGTAAAAGCATCACCTTCAGAGCAAAGAGGTTATAACCCCTCTATATGTGGCACTGTTCCGGCCCATAATTCAGAATAATGCCCTGTTTTGCTTGCACCGTACAAAGCACCTACAGCAATTGGAGAGACCTCAGACGTTTCTAACAAACAAGATCAAAGGACTCCATCACATGCAGTACACAGACCACAGAAGTCTCTGTCACTTTACTTTATATCATACACGTGCAGTACACAGACCACAGAAGTCTCTGTCACTTTACTTTATATCATACACGTGCAGTACACAGACCACAGAAGTCTCTGTCACTTTACTTTATATCATACACGTGCAGTACACAGACCAGAAAAATCTCTGTCACTTTACTTTATATCATACACGTGCAGTACACAGACCACAGAAGTCTCTGTCACTTTACTTTATATCATACACGTGCAGTACACAGACCAGAAAAGTCTCTGTCACTTTACTTTATATCATACACCTGCAGTACACAGACCACAGGAGTCTCTGTCACTTTACTTTATATCATATAGACTTTTTAGGGGAGACTTTTGCCTGCCTTACAGAGCAATCTCAGACCCATATTTAATAAACTCACCCATAAATCAAACAAGATAAGGGTCATCCATTCCAGGGACCTAAATATGGCCTGCAACTTGAATAGGACATGCTGGAGGGACAGATTTATCTCCCAATGACTGCCACATCTTTGGAATAGGCTGCCTATTCATGTGAAACAGAGCACCTCTATGACACTGTTCAAAAGGAACCTGGACGAGTGGATGGGGCACCATAAATTCTTACCAGGAATAGTGTCCATAACCCTCCTGGACATGGGCAGTCATTACTAAATGCAATCTTGGGTATTAACTAACATTTCTATGGTATTACATTGGGATGAAGTCGCTAGGCTTGAAATGACCTCCAGGTCGATAGCCTAGTAATAATCTCCTATGATCTTATGATATATTTGGTGCTCATTTAATAGCCTTGTTGTCCCACTCCCTCCACATGTCCCTGTCTTCTGTTTTTCCATGAGCTTTCTTTTCATTTGTATATTTCAACCCGCAGCTGACCATCAGCTCCCACTAGTGCCTCTTTTTGTCTGCTAGGTTCTCCTTATCACCCCGGACATACTGCAACCCATGCTGAGAGACAGTGAGGTGATCAAAGCATCGCAGTCACAGTGCATTATTACAGACTAACTTCCTGTTTCCCCTCCCACACATAATTGCAACATCCAATGGGCAGATGTGTAATGGGCATGTGCAGCATTTCCTCTTACTTCCTTGGTGACTCATCCAATGTTTCCTACCTATTCCTAGTTAGGTTAACACCCCTCCTCACATATCCCCAGCCTCCACCAGAGCTCTAAGTCTAGGAGCTTCCATGGGTATGTTTTCTGCCCATAGGATAGGTAAGGCACGTTCATCCTTCCTCTGTGGTGTCTCAGAGGCCTGCACCACTAAGGAAACCCAGGTCAGCTGGACAGTAATCAGGGATTTATCCCTCTAAACAATGTCTCAGTATTGTTTCTATACTTTCACTGCTCACAACCTTTTCTGTTGTTATACCACATAGCTTAGTACTGATCTGTCCTGCTGCTATCTTGTCTTATTCCACTTAAATGCCTGCAGCATCGGAAGTCAAACTATTCAGTTACAAAGCTGGGTTTGCTGCCATAACTTAGATATGGCTGTTTATTTTATTTTACATTTGTTTACCGGGATAGTCCGACTGGACATATGTCCACTTACAGCGGAGGCCTGGGGAGAAAAAGCTCCACAGTAATTAACATAAGCATAAATATTTAAACACATGATAAGAATACAGTCACATATGCAACATTTTGAGGCAAATACAGTAAAACAGCAATTTTGATAAAAGCATGCAGTTATATAATATTTGAAACATCATCTGAGAAAGATTCTTGAGACTGTAGCATATATACAATAAGTATAATGGGAGAGGAAGCAGTCTATGGTGGTAGCTGCAGTGAAAGTTAAATAATACATATACATAGCCAGATATTCATTAAGTGAGATTTCAAAGAGCTTTTGAACAGCTTAGTAGTAGAGGCAGAAATCAAAGCAGGAGGGAGGTTATTCCAGGATCTAGCTATTTTATAAGAGAATAGTGCTTTCTCAGCAGTGTTGTTAGCTGTGGATATACACAGTAGCGATTTGTTAATAGAGCGAAGGGGACGATTTGATCTGTATAGAGTGAGTAGATGGCTTAGTGCTGGTGTTCTGTCTGGATACCTCACAATATTGTGGGCAATGACTAGTTGGTGGTAACTGAGTAGCTGGGGAAGTTCTAGCCATTGTAGTTCCCTTAGTTCTTGCCAGTGATGGGTTCTGAAGGTGGAGTTGTTAGCAAACTTTGCAATTTTATTATAACACGTCTCCAGTCTAGTGAGATCATGTTTTCTGATATGGGTAAGAATTGGTGCTGCATACATTAGAGTAAACAATAGGTGAGTTTGGGCTATGGTGATCAGGACCTGAGTTGAGAGAAAGTTTGTGTGTCTATATAGTGTGCCCATTTTTTTATGTACCTTTTTGATGGTTTGTGAAATATGGACATCAAAGTGTAGTTTTTTTTGTCAATTTCTATACCCAGGAGTTTGGTGTGGTCAGAGGCAGTGATTGTAGTACAATTTCTACACTCAGGAGTTTGGTGTGGTCAGAGGGAGTGATTGTAGTACAATTTCTACACCGAGGAGTTTGGCGTGGTCAGAGGGAGTGATTGTAGTACCATTTTTGGAAGTGATAGTAATGGCTGGAGGGATAGGTATGGATTTGTTGGGGGTGTTGTCATTTAGTTGTGATTAAAACCTGATGTTGATTTACCTTCAGCAGTTATTGACAATTTCTAAGCATCTGTTTCTTTTCTCCTTTGTTCTTTTGCTGAAGTGCTAGTTGACATCTTATATAATCTGTTCGTAACAACCCCAAAGGGTGATGAATAGAATAAGGCTTAGTACATCGGGGAATATCTTATTATAAAACTATGATGAATTACACTTTGGGGGAAAATAAAAGTGTGTAACTCTCATGTCTGGTGAGTAGAGGAAAATCTTTCATCGCCTCACATGTACACCAGGATACAATCAAAGAAAGAGCAGGATGCAACCAGAAAGAGAGCAGGAACTGTCACAGTGCAGTTTTATTTATTTAAAATTTGTTTACTGGGAAAGTCTGACTTGGAATGAAGTCAATTTTCAGCTGAGGCCCAGAGAGAAATACTCCAGATGCATGTCTTTCTAATGTGGGATGAAACTGGAGTACCCGGAGAAAACTCACATGAATGCAGGGAGGACATGCAGACGCTGTACAGAAGGCACCCCAGCCAAGAATCAAACTGGAGAACCACTTGCTGTGAGGTGACAACTCCACCACTGCACTGTCTGTATATTTCTGCCGTCCAGTTTGTTTATATCTAGTGAAAAGTGAAGGAGTGACAGCACTGACAAATTAAGCCTTGCATTTATGTGGAACACATTGCAGTGCTATGCCCACATGCAATACATTCTGCTTGGATTCTCATGCTGACAAAATACAGAGAGATTTAGTAATGGATATGGCAGAGATGCACATGCCTTAAAACATAGACATATTTATATTGGCAAATAAGGATCACATGGCCTGCATTGCCTGCTCATTTATTGGGTAATCAGTGGGTAAACAGCAGCAACTAATAGTTTATTACAATTAATTTCAATTCACAGAACTGAAAAAAGAAAATACTGAGGTAATAATCAAAATCCACAAACACTGAAGTATATTCAATACAAAACATCTGGGGTACACCAACTCTATATCCCCTGTGGATGAGGCTTTGCCCTGTGCCTTCTTTAATTAAATAAATGAATACTGAAACCCACCAACTGCACAGAGGTATGGAAAAATCTTGGAAGACAAAAAAAGTCCTCACAATGAAATTTGGAAATAAAAACTAGAGAAATAAGTAAAACTAAGTTCTCCAAACATAATTTCTTAATGATTTAAGTAAAATGAACAGTGTTCCACTTATGGCCCCAAGAAACATTCTTATTTTTTATAATAATGACTATTCAAATAACTCCTAAATCCACAGTACTCATCTATGTTATTCCAATTTCATTAAAACTATATGTGGGCAACTAGAATTCAGCAACTCACCATTTTCCTGTTTATTAGACCCTTTAGTTTTTTATAGAAATTATATCCTGTCTCATGCATTACTGACTTATTTTCACTGTTTTTTACTCTATTCCCTCAGCTGGAAGGTTGTTGCAATTATTCCTTGCCCTATCAGCAAAAGAAGATTTACATATATCTCTGTCAAACTGAGCATTTGGCATCCTTGAGCTGTGACCTCCTGTTCTCCATCTTTTTAAAATATATTTCCCCCATAGAATCTATAGTTTTCCTTGAAATACTGGCATTTAGTCCCCCACCCATTTTTTTAAGTGTGTGTGTGTGTGTGTGTGTGTGTGTGTGTGTGTGTGTGTGTGTGTGTGTGTGTACACACAGCTCTTATATTGGGGTTATTTATTATAACTTAGAATGCATACTATTTTTCTGTCCATGTTCTTACAGTGATGGGGCCACCAGAGCTGCAAACTGCAGTCTTACTGTAAACTTAACAGCTGTGAGTTAGGACAATCAAGCAACCAAAGAAATAAATACATTTCAGGTTTGTACTCAAGATTCTTTTTGTCCTGCATCACAGTATTCTACCATCCCTTCATGTCACTTTGTTAGAGAAATTATTTCATTTTAGGTTCTACCATCCCTTCACGTCAGTTTGTCACAGAGATTGTTTCCTTTTAGGTTCTACCATCCCTTAATATTACTTTGCCAGAAAGATTTTCATTTTAGGTTCTACCATCCGTTCATGTTACTTTGTTTCCTTTTAGGTTATCAGATATGGCTAGCCCCACTTTGGTGTTATTTGTTGTTATCACTTCCCCTCCACTTTCTTTCTTTCTTTCTTTGTGTATTGACCAGTTAACTGAACTGATCCTTGCAGAGCTTTTTTCAGTCATGACCCAATCACAAAAGTGGTAGTGATTGTAATATGGATGGACAGTATAAGGTAAACAGCTACCCAACCATTATGTTTTTGGGACTTGAGAGAAACCTGGTGTTTATGAAGAATGCTGACAGAGACAGGGAAAGAGCATGTAAACTCAAAAAAGAGAGCAAGAACTGAACCTAGAGATTTGGAACAGAGATGTTAAATGGGGAAGACTTATTCTTCTTGCTTCCCTGATGTAGTTTATTATTTTTATAGTAAATTTAACCTGCCATGTTATAGATTTTTAGCTTTACAGAGATATGTGAAATATGACCCTCTTGGTTTTATTCATTTTCACTAATAATTCCATTTTCCAGCACCCTTGGCAAAGTTTCTGTATCTCTCACATCTGTTTAAAAGTTATTCCACTATTGTTGAACAGAGATCATTCCACCATTACCACTTTCTGTGAGAAAATAAAATTATTAAATTTTCATCAGCTTTTTTAGGGGGGGGGCTATTATTTGCACTTAATTTCTTGGGACTGTTGTGTTTTTATGTGAGACAGCAATCACATTAGCTAAACCCTTATAATTTTCATGTTATGTATGTATAGTTTATATACGTTTATTATGATGAGGTAATGACAGCACTCTGTCTCTTTGCACTTAATGTAGGATGTAGCAGGTTGGTAAATCTAATCTAATCTAACCTAGAGAGGTTCTTGGACCACTTATTTTTCAAACTGTTTGTTGTTCTCTGAGGCCAGGATTTTTCTATGTGTTTTAAAGGAGGTCTTTCTCATCCCCAAGATAAAAATATGTCTTCAAATGTGGAATTTCTGGAGCATTACTGCCAGTCTCTAGCCTTTTTTCTAGGTAAGATTTATAGATACACTTATACATATAAAGATGTATTCTTATCGGCCATTTTTATGATCACTTCAATCCAAATCAGTATTTAGATATAGGCATAGTACTGAGACAAAACGTTATTTGGTTTGTAACTGTATTATTTCTTTATACATTTATATGTATTGTAATATGCTACTTCCATTTTTTCTTTGTTAAACTCTGTCACATTGTACAAATTGTCTGT
The DNA here is from genome assembly GCF_019279795.1 of Protopterus annectens. NCBI lineage: Eukaryota > Metazoa > Chordata > Ceratodontiformes > Protopteridae > Protopterus > Protopterus annectens. The sequence continues at coordinate 13,088,922 of NC_056741.1, read as the reverse complement.
GGAGCTTTGCTGCCCGGGCCTCCACTGAAAATGGGTCTCTGACCCAGTGGACTTTCCCAGTAAACAAATGTCAATAAAGTAATAAATAAAAGTGATTTCCTGATGGTTAGAGAGCAAGGACTTTATTCCATCTTGGTCCACCTTGAGCTTATGGTGACATTTGTAGAGTTCATGAGATTTTGTCTGGATACCTTAAAACCTAGTGTGGCTTCTTCAAAGCAGTGCTTGTCTGGTTTGCTACTACTTTGCAGGCCACTCCCAGAGGGTTGTGCTAAGATTAAATTCTCCTATCAGTTGCTGTGGAATGTGGGGGGGCCCAGGTCTCAGTCTTGGCAGTTTTGCTATTCACTGTGCACTTGCTGCCCCTAAAGAAGTTCAGAAGAGGGTGGTGTATTTCCTGTCAGCGTATGTTGATGATACCCTGCCCACTCATTTCCATTCCTTCACTCAGGACTAAATGTCAGAACCATTTTTAAATTTACGTAGCAAAGACGGAGGCACTTATTGTAAACTTGTTCCACTGTCCATCAATCCCATCTTCCTTTCTCCGTATTGACATTCCGGGAGAATTAACTGGAATTTGTTTCATAAGCCTGCAGTCCCAGCATTGATCATGACAATAGGCTGACTTTAAGGGCCATATTTTAGCTGTTGTCAAGACACCATATTTTCATTTGAAGAAAAAAGCACAGATCCAGAATTTTACTGCAACTACAGATCCTGTTAGAGTAATAACAGAAAGATGTATTATTTCAGATGGATTACTGCAGTGGTCTGCAGGTCTCTCAAAAGATAATCTGGTAGATGTGCAGAGAGTGTAGAATTATATGGTGAGGTTGTTATTGGGCTTCAATCATTCCTGCCATATTACTGCTCCACCGCAAGACTTGTATTGGCTTCCATTTGGTGCCAAATAAATATTTAAGACTGTATTATTGATATATAGAGCCCTGTGTGTTTGTAAGGGCTGTTTGTGCCCCATGTTCTTGCCGTGGTCTTTGAGTCATCCAGCAAGAATCTGATAATTGTTCCAAAAGCTAAACTCAAATCCTGTTTTTCCTTTTCTTATTTAATGCCATCTCTGTGGAAACAGTTACCTTCTCTAAGGTATTGTCTGTAACCAGGTTCCTAAGATATCACATTTTTTAGACAACTGTATCTAAAGCCAGGCAGAAATGCTACTTTAAATTGTGAGAGCCATTTTCAATATATATTTTAGCCTTTTATATATGTTTTATTTCATATAGTTATAGCATGCTAAGGAAATGAGAAATAAGAATTATTAGTCAAGATTTCTTTGGGTGTGCTTGTGTTTTTTGCCATACTGACAAATGCATACTACAGCCATGTGTTGTTTTAAACATTTGGAAACCTGTCATTGTTTTTGTTATTTATATTTGAGGAGCATTTATATGCTGATATACTTTTAAAGAGCCAGCCAACATCCAGTGTAATCATTTCCAATATATCTGAGGAAAAAAAGAACAGGATAAGCCTCTTCAGCAACACAAAGATAGGTGTAAAGGTGGAGCAAAGCCATAGCTGTGGTTAGAGGAAGGGGCTGACTTCCCCCAGTTGCAAGCTCTGGCATGACATGATCGGCACTGCAGAAGTGGCACCGATTGGTTTCTACTAGTCAGTGGAGCAATTGCTGGATCACTATTGCTGTTCCTAAGAGTGAGTGCAGATAATCATTTAAGCAACCATCTTTAATATTGCTGCTGCTTAAATTATGTAAAAGAATGCCAGAACCTTTAAGCTCAAAAATAGGAAAATTGTATTATTTATTTTTTTGGTTCTCAACTTTATTTGATGGAGGCACCAACTAGGAGATTGCCTAGGGTGCCAACTGCCCCAAGTACAGTTAATTTGTGGAAGAATGGAGGAAGGGTCTAAGGAAGGAGTAAGAAAGGCTGAGCAAGTAGGAAGAAAGATGGCAGTGCACAGAAATACAAATCATAAATTACACTTTTGCCACAGCAGTTGTGGTGTGAAATATCAGGTGAGGGGACTGGAAATGATGGCAGAAGAGCAGGAAAAGGACATGCGGATATTGTGTACACCAAGACTGTGCCATCAAGAGCAGAATGAGATGGCAGCAGCAGCAGAAGTGCAAAGAAAACAGGGGTGTATCCTCAGCATGTTTGGGAGTTAGACCCCAGAAACAAATGAGTAATGCTACTGCTCTCCTGGACTCTGATCAGGCCATGCCTTAAGTATTCTATGCAGTTCTGAAGGCCATATAAGGAGAGGGACATGATGCTTCTAAGAGGAGTCTGGGGGAGAGGCAACAGAAGGGTAATTAGGGGTGAAGAAGAATGGGTATATGACCAGAGACTTGAGGGGTGAATGTGGAAGAGACATGGGGTAATATATGGGTGCACAACATCACCTCAAAGTGGTACAAAGGGGTCACTGTGCACAGCAGGGGAAAGAGGGCAATAGTGATGAGCATTGAACCCAAGTAGTCATTTTATGTACCTGTTAAACAAACAGAGAAGTAAAATAATTCCAGCCCAGTGAATGTCACTTTGATAATTGTCTTTGGTTGGGTGAGCTTTTACAAAGCACCCAATGTGTGTGCCACATGCCACTCAACTTTGCCTGAACTTGTCTATTAAGGCCATACTTGTTCATAAGTACTTTAAAGCCGCCTGAGAGAAACTGAAGTATTCTTTTGGATTTGTACTTCAGTATTTAATATAATGCCCCTACATACCTTTCAGCTGTCCAGATTTATACAGAATGTCCAGATTTTTTACTCATATTTTTGGTCTGTTCCTCATAAAATTTATGAACTTCTGGCAAATAATTGAAGATTGATGTTACCAAATAATGACATACATTTGAGCCTCAGACTTCATATCCTTCAAAAAATGTATGCTAACATGAGTCCCGTCATTCTAGCAACTTTCTAGGTTTAAGACAAATATTAAAAATGTCTCCCTATTTTTGGGCCTTGGTCCTGCCATTATTTTAGGCTTTGTCCAGATTTCTTACAGTAAGAACTTGAAAGGTTTGTGCTCCTAGTGTGTTAGCAATCCTGTTTTTAAATTCATTCACTTGAACCAGCAAATTTAGTGACCAGAAGATCATTCATACTTTATATAAGTGATACAGCAATTTTCTCAATGTTAGTAATGTTAATGTTAGTTAGAACTTGCTTAACTACTGTACTAGACCTGACTTGCTGCTAGCTATTTTTGCACCTGGGACCATCCTCTTATCTGATAAGGATATTTTAAGATGTAGAAGAATAGTTAGGGTGGGGTATTATAAGTACAAACAAACAAACAAGAGATTATACTTATAAGAGGGGTTCATATTAAGACTGACTATATAATATTATTAGGGAGGGGTTACAGGAGATAAGATCAGAAACTTTTGAAGCTGTTTTTTCCGATCATTGTATAATGAAATGAAAGAGCTCTACTAGTGAAGAGGTAATAAAGGAGAGAAAATGAGAGATTATTTGGAGAGGTGATGCAAGGAGAGTGGTTTAAAAAGAAGAATGATCATTTTTGGGAGGAAGATATGGTGATAAATTTCTATGAGGTTAGATACTTGGCAGGTTGTATTTGAAGAAAATAGAAGAAGGAGGATGTAAGGTTAGAAAGGAGATTTTGCTCTTAAACAGGGTATGAGTTATATAGGGAAAGAAGAAAAAGGAAGTAGTGTTAAATACTATAAATAATTTGCTTGAAAGGAGTTTTAAGAATAAAAAGTGTGAAGATATAGCAAAGTTCATATAAAAGGGGGGAGATCTGAGATAAATTTCAGGCCATTAAATCTCAATAATTCAGATGATACATGTTTTATGAGAATAATATAAAAAGGAATGAACAAGATGGTGCAGCAGGGTGTAGTGAAGATGTATGTGGAATTGAAGGAAGGGATATTTAGAATATGCTGATAATTGTAAAGAAATGGTGAATGATATCAAAGAGAAAAATAAGTAGTATGTGACGTTGAAAAGCATATGATGCAATCAGTCATAAAAGGATGCTACAGAGTATGGGATGTTATGGGTTTAGTGATAAACTCATACATTTTATTAGATCTTTCTATAAGAAATCATATGCTAGAGTGATGTGAATGGATGGTTTAGTGAGGAAATTAAAATTAATAGGGTAGAGTTTTAAAACAGAAATTCCACTTTAGTAGAATTTTATTTGCAGTGGTTACGAATGTTAGAATACATTAAAGGGTTAAAACTTTCTTAGCTGAAAATAAGTAGAAAAAGTAGAAAAAATAGAGGAGTTATTTACTGTATATGCTTGGCATCCATACTCTGTGTAATAATTGTTCCATGACTAGTACAGCTGCAAGGACGACCGAAGACAGAAACGACTCCCTAAACCTTAAAGAATGTCACATAAAGTACCTTGAAACAGAACAAAATACAGCTTATTAGCAAATTGCATGACATCAAGCAAATACCAAAGTACTGACTTTGAAAGTGTAAAACTATATAAAAAGACTATAAAACTAAATGTTGGTAGCTGGGTATTTTGTAGGAGCACCAGTTCTGAGGTAAATGCAGAATTATCATTTGAAGCAGTATTGAAAAGCAAACCTTGTAGAGTAAAAGCTGTGGTATGGCATTGTCTGTTATATAGATAAGTTGTTTTATTAGTAACTGCTCTTAAGTTGGCTAAAGTACAGTTCTGTAAAATATACTTTTAATAAATTCATCAGTCTGCAGACTGCGAAAATTTATCAGAGGTGAGCCTAGCCTGCATTCCAACAGATGGCAAAAATAAGAATAGGTGTAGGAAATTATGTTTGCTGCATGGGGTCAATATCCCTATGTATATGTCTTATGTGGATGATCTGGTAATTAGTCCAAGCAAAACATGGTGGATAAAAGAGAGCTTAATTAAAATAGGGGTATGGATGAATAATTTAGGATTAAAATGAAAAAGAGAAGTGTAAGGATTTTGGAGAAAATGTAAATATTATACGTATACATTTTTTGTGACAGAGATAGAGTTGTTAGGAATCAGATTTAGAGACTGGATTTTTTACAGATCAATGGGAAGGGATTTTTTTGGAAATTAAGAATACAGTTAATATGTGGAAGAATTTTGATTTTTCTTATTTTAGGAAGGTTTATTTAATTCATTGATATATTTTTGGGAAATTAGACTATTTAGGAGTATATTTTGTTACCACAGGATATGAAAAAGGATTTCTTGAAGATTATTTTAGTCTGATATGGGGTTCTAGGTTGAATCCTATCAAAAGATGGGTAGTGCATTGTAAGAAAGAAGATGGCAGTTTGGGATTGAAGACTCCTGCTGTCTTTTTTTTTGGATTCTTTACATTTTTTTTAAATTAGGAATGAGGAGAAAGATTGCATTGGAAATGTATAATGGCAGAACTATCAATAGATATTGCAATTAAAAAAGAAACAAAAAAGAGGGTAAGAATATATGAATTGGTGTATTTTATCTAATAAAAACATGGACTTTAAATTGGGAGAGAAAATTAAAACAAGGAAAGAGTGGTATGAGGGTATAATGGAAAAGTTTTGCTATATAAATCATTGAAAGAATAAAAAGAGAAAAACATTAGAAAAGCTGTAATGGAAAGATTAGAAAGATTTTTTTATTGAGATTAATGTCTGAAAAAATCCAGTTGCATTAAATATGAAGTATAAGCAAGCTAAAGACAGCATTTGTAATAAATGTAATGTTGGGTAAATAATGGAACATTTTATATATAAATTTGTCTGGTGAAAGAAGTATGGGATTGTGTGGAAAGGAGTTTTTAAAAAGTATATATGAAGATGTAAGTATAGATAAAGTAGTATATGGATGTTATGAAGGAGAAGAGAATAAAAAAGCAGAGTTGGATAAATTTGAAAGTACAATTTGGATCATTTGGAACATGAGGTGTAAGGATCTGTATAATCAAATATGGAATGGTTGGAATGTTGTGAATAGAATAAAAAAATGGAAGTGGGACAAATATTGGGGTGTTGAAAAAATTATATGCATTTTTTGTTTAGTATGTGTGTTTTTTAATGGTTATTGAAATAAGATATTGATATTGTGATGTATTGATATTGTGATATATGCATTTACTTTGGAAATATGTATATAATAACGTGGATATAAAATAAAGCCCACTGGTCCGATGCCCCAACCACTATAATTTGAAAATGTTCTCCTTTGAAACTGTTACAAATTGCTTGATGCATTTGTAACAAGAAGCTGTTAAGGGCACAAGACAAGCTTTTCCTTTCACACACAAAAAATGTTTGTATGCAACTTTATGCATGCAAACATGTGTAAAAAATGTGTTTTTCTACCCTTAAAAAATAGAAAGTTTTAAAAAATTCCTTCAGAATAAAGAAGAGTTAGTGTAATTAGTTTTGTTTATGGCATTAATATTCAGTTCCCTTATTAAATCAGCGAACACTTGAAATAGCGAACACCATTTAATCAAACCTTTTTGTTCCTAGGGTAAAAAAAAACCCTGGGCCGTTTTCAGGACTTTGCCATTTACTCCACTATGGTGTGAGCTCAGAGTTGGTATATTTACTTAGGGGGATGTGGGGTGACAGCTCCCATATGGGAGGGGTATCTTTGTTTTTTATTTTTTTATGGAGCAGCGATTTTTTTCCCTGGGAAAACAAAATTGCTGTTCTGTGTGTTTAGTATTTTGCCGTTTCGACATTTTAGGGTTGATTATACAGCTTTCACTATTTTAAGTGTTCACTGTTATAATATAGATACTAATATTCAGGGGAAGGTAGGAAGAGATGGCATCACTATAACTTTTCAGCTCTAACTATGATAGATTAGCGTAGGGTAATTTTTTTGTAAATTAGTTATATAATTGCCGAACTGTTAAATGATTATTTTTTTAACAGACTGTTAATTTTGCATAAAAATGCATATGAACACTTGTTTATACAAAAACAAAAGCTTGTTTTGTGTCTTTAAGCATGATGAGCATTGGCCGGCTAAGACCTACCTGCAATCAACTGCACGTATAAGTGAATTTAAGTAAATCTTTATCTGCACTTTTTTCAAATAATACAGCATTTAAATTGATTTATTTGTGTTGCATTGAATACTATCTAGCTGGATGTTGTGGCTCTGTTTTTTCAGTTAATGCTTGTTAGAATTTAGTGCATGCTAAAATTCCTGCATAGCCAGTGATAAGTGGGGGTAGTTCACTTCATTGATATTCGGTTTCTGCCTTATATAAGTGGTACATTTTGGATTATTTTCTGCTTAAACTCTGAGCTTTGGCCGGCTAAGACCTACCTGCAATCAACTGGACGTATAAGCAAATTTAAGTAAATCTTTATCTGCACTTTTTTCAAATAATACAGCATTTACATTGATTTGTGTTGCATTGAATACTGTCTAGCTGGTAGTTGTGGCTCTGTTTTTTCAGTTAATGCTTGTTAGAATTTAGTCATCATCTTCTTTCGGCTGTTCCCATTAGGGGTCACCACAGTGGATCACCTGTTTACATTTCTTCCTGTCCTCTGCATCTTGCTCTGTCACACCAACCACCTTCATGTCCTCTCTCACCACATCCACAAACCTTATCTTAGGCCTTCCTCTTTTCCTGTTACCTGGTAGCTTCATCCTTAGCATCTTTTTCACAATGTACTCAGCATACCTCCTCAGCACATGTCCAAACCAACGTAATCTTGCCCTTCTGGCTTTGTGTCCAAACCTTCCAACCTGGGCTGACCCTCTAATATACTTATTCCTAATCCTGTCAACTGGATATATAAGTGAATTTAAGTAAATCTTTATCTGCACTTTTGTCAAATAATACAGCATTTAAATTGGTTTATTTGTGTTGCATTGAATACTATCTAGCTGGAAGATATGGCTCTGTTTGTTTCAGTTAATGCTTTTTTAAATTTTGTGCTTGTTAGAATTCCTGCATACCCAGTGATAAGTGGGAGTAGTTCACTTCACTGATATTCAGTTTTTGCCTTATATAAGTGGTAAAATTTGGACTATTTTCTGTTTAACCTTTGAGCATTGGCTGGCTAAGATCTACCTGCAATCAACTGGACGTATAAGTGAATTTAAGTAAATCTTTATCTGCACTTTTTTTTAAATAATACAGCATTTAAATTGATTTATTTGTGTTGCATTGAATACTATCTAGCTGGAAGTTGTGGCTCAGTTTTTCAGCTAATGCTTATTAGAATTTAGTGCTTGTTAGAATTCTTGCATAGCCAGTAATAAGTGACGGTAGTTCATTTCATTGATATTCGGATTCTGCCTTATATAAGTGGTACATTTTGGATTATTTTCTGCTTAAACTCTGAGCTTTGGCAGGCTAAGACCTATGTGCAATCAACTGGACATATACGTGAATTTAAGTAAATCTTCATCTGCTCTTCTTTCAGATAATACAGCATTTAAATTGATTTATTTGTGTTGCATTGAATACTATCTAGCTAGAAGTTGTGGCTCTGTTTTTTCAGTTATTGCATGTTAGAATTTAGTGCTTGTTAGAATTCCTGCATAGCCAGTGATAAGTGGGGGTAGATCAAATCATTGATATTCAGTTTCTGCCTTACAAAAGTGGTATATTTTGGATTATTTTCTGCTTAAACTCTGAGCTTTGGCCAGCTAAGACCTACCTGCAATCAACTGGACGTATAAGTGAATTTAAGTAAATCTTTATCTGACCTTTTTCAAATAATACAGCATTTTAATTGATTTATTTGTGTTGCATTGAATATCATTTTGCTGGAAGCTGTAGCTCTGTTTTTTTCAGTTAATGCTTGTTAGAATTTAGTGCATGCTAGAATTCCTGTATAGCCAGTGATAAGTGGGAGTAGTTCACTTCACTGATATTCAGTTTATGCCTTATTAAGTGGTTCATTTTGGATTATTTTCTGCTTAAACTCTGAGCTTTGGCTGGCTAAGACCAACCTGCAATCAACTGGACGTATAAGTGAATTTAAGTAAATCTTTATTTGCACTTTTTTCAAATAATACAGCATTTTAATTGATTTGTGTTGCATTAAATACTATCTAGCTGGTAGCTGTGGCTCTGTTTTTTCAGTTAATGCCTGTTAGTCATCATCTTCTTCCGGCTGTTCCCGTTAGGGGTCACCACAGCGGATCACCTGTTTCCATTTCTTCCTGTCCTCTGCATCTTGCTCTCACACCAACCACCTTCATTTCCTCTCTCACCACATCCATAAACCTTATCTTAGGCCTTCCTCTTTTCCTGTTACCTGGTAGCTTCATCCTTAGCATCTTTTTCCAGATATACTCATCATCCCTCCTCAGCACATGTCCAAATCAATGTAATCTTGCCTCTCTGGCTTTGTTTCCAAACCTTACAACTTGGGCTGACCCTCTAATATACTTATTCCTAATCCTGTCCACCCTCGTCACACCCAGTGCAAATCTTAACATCTTTAACTCTGCCAAATCCAGCTCAAACATCTGCTTTTTTGCCAAAGCCACTGTCTCCAACCCATATAACATAGCTGGTCTCACTACGCTCTTGTAGACCTTCCCTTTCACTCTTACAGGTACACATCTGTCACACATCACTCCTGACACTCTTCTCCACCCACTCCATCCTGCCTGTACTCTCTTCTTCACCTTTTTTCCACACTCACCATTACTCTGAACTATTGAGCCCAAGTATTTAAACTCATCCACCTTTGCCACCTCTACTCCTTGTTACTGCTTGTTAGAATTTAGTGCTTGTTATAATTCCTGCATAGCCAGTGTTAAGTGACGGTAGTTCATTTCATTGATATTCAGTTTCTGCCTTATATAAGTGGGAAATTTTGGATTATCTTCTGCTTAAACTCTGAGCTTTGGCCAGCTAAGACCTACCTGCAATCAACTGGATATATAAATGAATTTAAGTAAATCTTTATCTGCACTTTTGTCAAATAATACAGCATTTAAATTGATTTATGTGTGTTGCATTGAATACTATCTAGCTGGAAGTTGTGGCTCTATCTTTTCAGTTAATTCTTGTTAGAATTTAGTGCTTGTTAGAATCCCTGCATAGCTGGCGATAGATGGGGGTAGTTCACTTCATTGATATTTGGTTTCTGCCTTATATAAGTGGCAAATTTTGGATTTTTTTTCTGCTTAAACTCTGAGCTTTGTCCGGCTAACACCTGCTTGCAATCAACTGGACGTATAAGTAAATTTAATTAAATCTCTATCTGCACTTTTTTCAAATATTACAGCATTTAAATTGATTTGTTTGTGTTGCATTGAATACTATCAAGCTGGAAGTTGTGACTTTGTTTTTTCAGTTAATGCTTGTTAGAATTTAGAGCTTGTTTGAAATCCTGCATAACCATTGATAACTGGGGGTAGTTCACTTCATTGATATTCAGTTTCTGCCTTATATAAGTGGTACATTTTGGATTATTTTCTGCTTGAACTCTGAGCTTTGGCTGGCTAAGACCTACCTGCAATCAACTGGATGTATAATTGAATTTAAGTAAATCTTTATCTGCACTTCTTTCAACTAATACAGCACTTAAATTGATTTATTTGTGTTGCATTGAATACTATCTAGCTGGATGTTGTGGCTCTGTTTTTTCAGTTAATGCTTGTTAGAATTTAATGCTTGTTAGAATTCCTACCTAGCCAGTGATAAGTGAGGGTAGTTCACTTCATTGATATTCAGTTTCTGCCTTGCATAAGTGGTACATTTTGGATTATTTTCTGCTTAAACTCTGAGCTTTGGCTGGCTAAGACCTACCTGCAATCAACTAAACTCATAAGTGAATTTAAGTAAATCTTTATCTGCACTTTTTTTTAAATAATACAGCATTTAGATTGATTTATTTGTGTTACATTGAATACTATCTAGCCTGAAGTTGTGGCGCAGTTTTTCAGCTAATGCTTGTTAAAATTTAGTCCTTGTTAGAATTCCTGCATAGCCAGTGATAAGTGACGGTAGGTCATTTCATTGATATTCGAATTCTGCTTTATATAAGTGGTACATTTTGGATTATTTTCTGCTTAAACTATGAGCTTTTGGCCGGCTACAACATACCTGCAATCAACTGGACGTATAAGTGAATTTAAGTAAATCTTTTGTCTCCACTTTTTTCAAATAATACAGCATTTGCATTTATTTATTTGTATTGCATTGAACATTATCTAGCTGGAAGCTGTGGCTCTGTTTTTTCAGTTAATGTTTGTTAGAATTTAGTACTTGTTAGACTTCCTGCATAGCCAGTGATAAATGGGGGTAAATTACTTCATTGATTTTCAGTTTCTGCCTTATATAAGTGGTACATTTTGGATTTTTTTCTGCTTAAACTCTGAACTTCGGCCAGCTAACACCTACCTGCAATCAACGGGATCTATAAGTGAATTTAAGTAAGTTTTCATCTGCAGTTTTTTCAAATAATACAGCATTTAAATTGATTTGTTTGTGTTGCATTGTATACTATCAAGCTGGAAGTTGTGGCTTTGTTTTTTCAGTTTATGCTTGTTAGAATTTAGTACTTGTTAGAATTCCTGCATAGCCAGTGATAAGTGGGGGTAGTTCACTTCATTGATATTCGGTTTCTGCCTTGTATAAGTTGTACATTTTGTATTATTTTCTGCTTAAACTATGAGGTTTGGCTGGCTATGACATACCTGCAATCAACTGGATGTATAAGTTAATTTAAGTAAATCTTTATCAGCACTTCTTTCAAATAATGTTACAGCATTTACATTGATTTATTTGTATTGCTTTGAACAATATCTAGCTGGAAGTTGTGGCTCTGTTGTTTCAGTTAATGTTTGTTAGAATTTAGTACTTGTTAGAATTCCTGCATAGCCAGTGATAAGTGGGGGTAGTTACTTCATTGATATTCAATTTCTGCCTTATATAAGTGAAACATTTTGGATTATTTTCTGCTTAAACTCTGAGCTTTGACCAGCTAAGACCTACCTGCAACCAACTGGACTTATAAGTGAATTTAAGTAAATCTTTATCTGCACTTTTTTTCAAATAATACAGCACTTTTATTTGTGTTTCATTGTATATTATCTAGGTGGAAGCTGTGGCTCTGTTTTTTTCAGTTAATGCTTGATAGTATTTAGTGCTTGTTAGAATTCCTGCATACCCAGTGATAAGTGGGGATAGTTCATTTCATTGATATTCGCTTTCTTCCTTATATAAGTGCTATATTTTGGATTATTTTCTGCTTAAACTCTGAGCTTTGGCCGACTAAGACCTACCTGCAATCAACTGGATGTATAAGTGAATTTAAGTAAATCTTTATCTGAATTTTTTTCAAATAATGCAGCATTTAAATTGATTTATTTGTGTTGCATTGAATATTATCTAGCTGGAAGTGGTGGCTCTTTTTTTTCAGTTAATACTTGTTAGAATTTAGTGCTTGTTAGAATTCCTGCATAGCCAGTGATAAGTGGGGTTAGTTCACTTCATTGATATTCAGTTTCTGCCTTATATAAGTGGTACATTTTGGATTATTTTCTTCTAAACTATGAGCTTTGGCCATCTTAGACATACCTGCAATCAACTGAATGCATAAGTTAATTTAAGTAAATCTTTATCTGCACTTCTTTCAAATAATGTTACAGCATTTACATTGATTTATTTGTATTGCATTGAACATTATCTAGCTGGAAGTTGTAGCTCTGTTTTTTCAGTTAATGCCTGTTAGAATTTAATGCTTTTTAGAATTCCTGCCTAGCCAGTGATAAGTGGCAGTAGTTCACTTTATTGATATTCATTTTCTGCCTAGGCTAAGTGGTATACTTTGGATTATTTTCTGCTTAAACTTTGAGCTTTGGCTACTAGGACCTACTTGCAATCAACTGGAAGTATACTTGAATTTAAGTAAATCTTTATCTGCACTTTTTCAAATAATACAGCATTGAAATTGATTTGTTTGTGTTGCATTGGACACTTTCTAGCTGGTAGTTGTGGCTCTGATTTTTCAGTTAATGCTTGTTAGAATTTAGTGCTTGTTAGAAATCCTGCATAGCCAGTGATAAGTGGGGGCAGTTCACTTCATTGATATTCGGTTTCTGCCTTATATAAGTAGTACATTTTGTATTATTTTCTGGTTTAACTTTGAGCTTTGGCCAGCTAAGATATATCTGCAATGAACTGGATGTATGAGTGAATTTAAGTAAATCTTTATCTGCACTTATTTCAAATAAAACAGCATTTACATTGCTTTATTTGTATTGCATTGAACCTTATCCTGCTGGAAACTGTGGCTCTGTTTTTTTCAGATAATGCTTGTTAGAAATTCATGCTTGTTAGAATTCCTGCATAGCCAGTGATAAGTGGGGGTAGTTTACTTCATTGATATTTGGTTTCTGCCTTATAGAAGTGGTACATTTTGGATTATTTCTGCTTAAACTCTGAGGTTTGGCCGGCTAACACTTACCTGCAATCAACTGGACGTATAAGTGAATTTAAGTAAATCTTTATCTTCACTTTTTCAAATAATACAGCATGTAAATTGAGTTGTTTGTGTTGCATTGAATACTATTAAGCTGGAAGTTGTGGCTTTGTTTTTTCAGTTAATGATTGTTAGAATTTAGTGCTTGTTAGAATTCCTGCATAGCCAGTGATAAGTGGGGGTAGTTTACTTCATTGATATTCAGTTTCTGCCTTATATAAGTGGTACATTTTCTGCTTAAACTTTTAGCTTTGGCCGGCTAAAACCTACCTGCAATCAACTGGATGTTTAAGTGAATTTATGTAAATCTGTATCTGCACTTTTTTCAAATAATACAGCACTTAAATGGATTTATTTGTGTTGCATAGAATACTATCTAGCTGGAAGTTGTGCCTGTGTTTTTTCAGTTAATGCTTGTTAGAATTTCGTGCTTTTTAGAATTCCTGCCTTGCCAGTGATACGTGGGGGTAGTTCACTTCATTGATATTCGGTTTCTGCCTTGTATAAGTGGTACACTTTGGATTATTTTCTGCTTAAACTCTGAGCTTTGGCTGGCTAAGACCTACCTGCAATCAACAGAACGTATAAGTGAATTTAAGTAAATAAATACCGCAAAAGTCAGAACCACAGAAATACTGGTCGAAGAAGGAAACAATCCGTACAGCTTGCAGTTGGCAGAAAGTGAAATGCACAAACACAAATACTGTGCACTGTAAATGCAATGGTGAAATACCACTCAAAAAACCCAGCAAAATAGCGTAATAAACTTTACTCAATAAACGCTTTCGTCAGAGACTTCTTCAGAATACATTTAAAAATCAACCATAACTATTTAAATAATGTCACCAATAATTAACATCCAATCATTCAATAAAAATAAAGTTCTCTTAAAAGACATGCTACTTAAAAATCTCATTACTACATTTTTGTCAATGGATAATTTGTTGTTTTTAAAAACATTTAATATTGATTGAGTCATTTAGACCGGGGTTTATCTGATCTTAATCTTATTTGCCAAAGAGTCTCCTCTGTTCGACATAATTTTGAAATCACCCCCTCAAATCTGATTGACAAACTTCTAGTACTGAAAAGAATTTTTAAAATTATGACAAACTAGAGAATGCTTAAATAAGGCATTATTTGTATCCTTACTTTTAATGCTATACAGATGTTCACGATTCTAGTCTTTAAACATCTAGTTGTCATACCTATATAAAATGAGGTGCAACTACTACAAAACATATATATATCACACCTTTGGTTACAGTTAACATACTGTGGTACCTCAAAAGTTCTATCCATGGTGTCTATCACTACATAAGGCCCTTGCAAAATAAACCTGCACATATTGCATCCAAGGCAAGGAAACATACCCTTCATTCGTGTGGTGCTGACTTCTAAAACTTTACTATGGCCGTTGCTTTCTAAAGCTCTCTTGATGTTATAAGTATTCCTCAATGCAAAATTGGGCTGTTCCCCTACTATTTTACTGATGTCAAGGTTCCCCTGTAAAATTCTCCATTTTTTTCTCAAAATTTGTTTAATATGTTCACTATCTATGGTCATGTCTAAAGAACAGACCACTTTTTTACATGTGTCGTCATTTAATTTTCCTAAATTAAAAAAAACTATCTTTGTTATTTAATATGGCCTGAAAGTGAGTATTACGTTTTTCCAACACTTCTTTCTTTATTTTTTCCAAAAGCAAGGTGTTATATCCCCTATTTATGAACATTTTTGTAATAAAATCCACTTCCTCATGAAAATCACTGTCTTTTGTGGTCATTCGACTTGCTCTTATGAATTGTCCTTTTGGTATATTCTTTATTGTGTGAGTTGGATGTCCACTTTTAAAATGCAAGTAGCTATTAGTAAAAGTTTCTTTTCTAAAGATGCAACTATGAAATCTTGATTCTGACAAATCCCACCAAAAGAAAATATCTAGGAAGTTTATTTTCAAACCTATTTCTCCCTTGGTGAATTTCAAAAATTCAACTGTGTTGTTAATAACTTTAAGAAATTGAAGAACTGTGTCATTATTTCCTTAAATAATAAATACCAGGTCATCCACAAATCTGTAATATAATAAAATATTAAAGATATTTTTTATGGGTTTAAGGAAATCTTCTTCCCACCATGACATTACAAGATTGGCATACGAGGGAGCAGCTGGTGACCCCATGGCCACCCCTCTTCTTTGTCTGTAATAGATGTCACCAAAAATAAAATAATTATGGTGTAATAAAATGTCCAGGAACCTACAAATTGTAGAAATCTGTCCGGTTTCATATTTTTTATTTTTACTTAAGAACTGTCCAAAAAACAAATGTCTTCCTTTAAACATTTCATTTTTTCTAAATTGTTGTCAATCAGTAGTCTCAGAAAAGACTGCCCTGCTTCATTAAAAAAATTAACTAGTACTTGAAACATCACATCACATTATGACAAGTGAGATAAATTTGGAAGTGTATGAATTTTGTGTAATTGACAAACCCAGAATAGGCATTTTCTTCGGAATACCGAAGATACACAAAAATCCAGTGGACCCACCATTTAGACCTATAGTCTCCTCTCCTCATTCAGTTACAGAGGGAATTTCTTTAGTTATAGACGCCACCTTAGGACCATTGGTTTCACAACAAGAATCATTTATTAAGGATTCTTGGCATTTTCTAGAAAAACTTAAAGAATTTGATGAGAGTAATATTTTTGATCCCACTCAACATATTATTTTTAGTTTGGACGTTGTTTCTCTATATACATGTATCCCCCATGAGGAAGGGGTTGAAGCTATACGACAGTTCTTAAGTAAAAATAAAAAATATGAAACCGGACAGATTTCTACAATTTGTAGGTTCCTGGACATTTTATTACACCATAATTATTTTATTTTTGGTGACATCTATTACAGACAAAGAAGAGGGGTGGCCATGGGGTCACCAGCTGCTCCCTCGTATGCCAATCTTGTAATGTCATGGTGGGAAGAAGAATTCCTTAAACCCATAAAAAATATCTTTAATATTTTATTATATTACAGATTTGTGGATGACCTGGTATTTATTATTGAAGGAAATAATGACACAGTTCTTCAATTTCTTAAAGTTATTAACAACACAGTTGAATTTTTGAAATTCACCAAGGGAGAAATAGGTTTGAAAATAAACTTCCTAGATATTTTCTTTGGTGGGATTTGTCAGAATCAAGATTTCATAGTTGCATCTTTAGAAAAGAAACTTTACTAATAGCTACTTGATTTAAAAGTGGACATCCAACTCACACAATAAAGAATATACCAAAAGGACAATTCATAAGAGCAAGTCGAATGACCACAAAAGACAGTGATTTTCATGAGGAAGTGGATTTTATTACAAAAATGTTCATAAATAGGGGATATAACACCTTGCTTTTGGAAAAAATAAAGAAAGAAGTGTTGGAAAAACGTAATACTCACTTTCAGGCCATATTAAATAACAAAGATAGTTTTTTTAGTTTAGGAAAATTAAATGACGACACATGTAAAAAAGTGGTCTGTTCTTTAGACATGACCATAGATAGTGAACATATTAAACAAATTTTGAGAAAAAACTGGAGAATTTTACAGGGGAACCTTGACATCAGTAAAATAGTAGGGGAACAGCCCAATTTTGTATTGAGGAATACTTATAACATCAAGAGAGCTTTAGAAAGCAACGGCCATAGTAAAGTTTTAGAAGTCAGCACCACACAAATGAAGGGTATGTTTCCTTGCCTTGGATGCAATATGTGCAGGTTTATTTTGCAAGGGCCTTATGTAGTGATAGACACCATGGATAGAACTTTTGAGGTACCACAGTATGTTAACTGTAACACCAAAGGTGTGATATATATATGTTTTTGTAGTAGTTGCACCTCATTTTATATAGGTATGACAACTAGATGTTTAAAGACTAGAACTGTGAACATCTGTATAGCATTAAAAGTAAGGATACAAATAATGCCTTATTTAAGCATTCTCTAGTTTGTCATAATTTTAAAAAATTTCTTTTTTCAGTACTAGAAGTTTGTCAATCAGATTTGAGGGGGGGGTGATTTCAAAAATTATGTCAGAGGGAGACTTTGGCAAATAAGATTAAGATCAGATAAACCCCCCGGTCTAAATGACTCAATCAATATTAAATGTTTTTTAAAAAACAACAAATTATCCATTGACAAAAATGTAGTAATGAGATTTTTTAAGTAGCATGTCTTTTTAAGAGAACTTTTATTTTTATTGAATGATTGGATGTTAATTATTGGTGACATTATTTAAATAGTTATGGTGGATTTTTAAATGTATTCTGAAGAAGTCTCTGACGAAAGCGTTTATTGAGTAAAGTTTATTACGCTATTTTGCTGGTTTTTTGAGTGGTATTTCACCATTGCATTTACAGTGCACAGTATTTGTGTTTGTGCATTTCACTTTCTGCCAACTGCAAGCTGTACGGATTGTTTCCTTCTTCGACCAGTATTTCTGTGAATTTAAGTAAATCTTTATATGCACTTTTTTGAAATAATACAGCATTTAAACTGATTTATTTTGTGTTGCATTGAGTACTATCTAGATGGAAGTTGTGGCTCAGTTTATTCAGTTAATGCTTTTTGGAATTTATTGCTTGTTAGAATTCCTGCATAGCCAGTTACAAGTGGGGGTAGCTCACTTCATTGATATTCAGTTTCTGCCTTTTATAAGTGGTACATTTTGGATTATTTTCTGCTTAAATTTAGAGCTTTAGCCGGCTAAGACCTACCTGCAATCAACTGGACGTATAAGTGAATTTAAGTAAATCTTAATCTTTACTTTTTTCAAATAATAGAGCATTTAAACTGATTTATTTGTGTTGCATTGAATTTCATCTAGCTGGAAGCTGTGGCTCTTTTTTTTCAGTTAATGCTTGTTAGAATTTAGTGCTTGTTAGAATTCCTACATGACCTGTGATAAGTGGTCATCAAGGCCACGTTGCTTTTCTTAGGAAGTTTTTTTGTAAACTTGATATGCCAGCAGAAAATCATGGACAAACAGCTGCTGTGAAATAATATTGAAAGAACTTGTGATTTATTACGTCAGCTTAGTAGGCAATACCTTGTAAGAAATGTATAAGAATAGCTTCACTTCCTGATTCTAGTTAGACAAACTCTGTATTAGCACGTTTTTGTCTCCTTGCTGCAAGATTAAAGTGCCTTAACCTGAACCTGCCATGTGTTGATCATTTTGAAGTTATTGTTTCCTTTGACAGATTGGTTCTTTGGACCGGAAACTCTCACTTCACCTCAGGTCAGATGGGCCAGGTAGCATGAAACTGTATGGGGAAGAAACCACATTGGTTCTTCTGCTTTGAAAGACCTCTGACTGAATTGTCGTTCAAAAGAGGCCAGCCACTTTTCTGATCTGCGACTGGAGGACGAGTTGGTATACGAACCAGAGATGGTCAATCACGGAGGCTCAGGTAAGGTGAGATTTACCTTTTTACTGTTTTAGATCAGGGACTTGATTTGAATCATCTGTCAGGAGATTTGTTTTGTACAAGTCAGGGACAGAAAGATTGCAGTCTTGTCATAGATCAGGGAAACGGAATAGGTAAGACAGTTATTCTAGATAAACTGTGAAACAGAAAATCGTGGTACCACGTGAGAATAAGAAGGGTTACGTAACATTTTTTTAACAGTTAGAACAAAATGGGTAATAAGTGCACAAAAAGTTTCCAAGACCCACCACTAACCGAAGATGCAAAATATATGCAATTATAGCGTGCCGACAATGTTAGATACTATACAAAATGGGTCAATAAATATAAATTTAATGGCAAATTAGAAAAATCCTCACTTATTAAACTTGTCAAACAGCTTAAAGCCGATGCAAAAGGTCATATAAAAAAGCAACGTCAATTGGGTATTCCTCAGGCACACAGGTGGATTGAGGAAGCAAACCATAGGGAGCAAAAAAGTAATAAATTCAAAAGCTATGTTTCTAGACAAAGAAGACAATAATTTGGTAATAGCATCAGCCCCTCCACTCCCTCCGCTTCCTGCACCAGAATATGAAGCGAGTGGACAAGCTGGTCCACCTCCGCTATACCCAGCTGTTACCGCAAAGCCAAGACCTTATGTTAGAGATCCCATCGAGACCAGGTCTCAAACACGTAACTTAAGAGGAGATATTGAGTTATATGAAATAAAAATTCATGAGCTATGAGTTAAGAAGAGATGTGTCCACTCATAGAAGTACCAAATCCTCAGGCAGGACAGGACCCGACTCTCCTAGTGTATAGACCGTGGACACCGGAAGACATCTGGAAAGCCACAGAGGGAATTCCTCATCTAAAAGTTAATTTTAGAAAATTCTTAGAAGACTTGCAGGGCATGAGGTTAAGTTATCATTTAAAGAAGTAGAAAAAGTAGTCAGACAAATCGTAGGTCCAGATTGGCACATGATCAGTGGCAACTGGAATCCCCGTGATGCAGAACATGAGCCACTCCCACATAGTAACGCAGAACTGGATAACAGAGTGAAAGGTCTAACAGACCGAATCTCTGAGAAATGGAAGCCTAGGGCAGACTGGACTTGCATTAATCAATGCATCCAACAGGAAGGTGAAACTGTTGACAGATATTATGCTAGATTATTAGAGTGTTTTAATAACCATTGTGGAATGCAGGTACCTGAAGATCAAACACATGATTCCCCATATGAGCAGCAATTAAAGAATGCATTTTTGAAAGGCAGTATTTTGCCTATAAGCAGCTTTATTACAAAGCACATGGTAGACCATCATACGAGTAGATTACAGTCACTACTTGAATATGCTAGGCATGCTGAAAGGCATTTTAACAGTAAAAAGAAAAAGAAAGCCCAAGTATTTGCTGTAGAAGACGGAGCAGAAGTTTATGTAGTACAGTCCGGAAAAAGGGCAAGAAAAATGCCCAGGGAAACAAACAATCTGATAAACAATCAGAAGAGTTTGAAGAGAGAAAGAAAAGGGGTGAATGTTTTAAATGCGGAAAAAAGGGACATTTAGCAAGGGATTGCAAGCAAAACAAGAAGGTAGCCATGGAAGATAAGGAGGGTGAGGACTGACTATATGATAGCCAAGAATCACTAGAAGGGAATAACCAAGAAAAGACAAATGCAAATGTGATAGAGGGAATAGAGGATGTGATAGAAGAAATAGAGGAAGTACAAGAAATCACCGATGGTGAAGAAAGCGAAATTTTGGACTTAGCACTATTGAGCCTAGAGCTCTAGTTAGCAGACACAAAACCGGAAGTTACACTTCTGGTAGAGGGGAGGGAAGTTAAATTCCTGTGTGACTCAGGGGCTTCACGAACCCTGATACATCCTTCCAAACTACCAGAAAATTCAGAATCACTTGATTACATATTAGTGAAAGCAGCTAATGGATAGCTGTATCGGGAGCCACTCTCCCATAACATAGCAATAACTGACCCTGTTTCAGGGATGACCCAGAAAAGCAAAATTGTTGTTTCTGCAAAATGCCCAGTGAACCTTTTGGGCAGAGATCTTATGCAGATATTTGGCATAGCAGTAGTACCAACTATGCAGGGTATGGAAGCACAGCGACAAATGGATACTTTTGTGGTGCGACCGAAGGGTGAAACATTTTATTTGTACAGCCAGGACTTAGTCACGACTGGTCCAGGGGCAGTAACCGAAGAACTGATGAATGTAGCCATCAGTAAGCCCCCCCCTGACACTGATAAACAGCATTTGTTGCACTGTACTCTGTATTATTGTAGCACACCAGGACCTGATAAGGAATATGAGCAAGAACTGTTTAAAAACCATGCAAACAGATTAGTATTACGTAATCTGTACTGGGACACAGAAGAGAACAGTGTAGTTAGCTGTTCATTGCCCCAGGAATTCTTTGCACTCTATAAATCTAATTGATTACCACATGTTAGTTTAACTAAGGACAAGAATGTGAAATGGGCAGAATTTGGAGAAAAAGTCACAAAGTGGGAAAAACAAACAGAGCTAGAATTGTCAGAATAGGGAGTACAAAAGCAGAAGTTAAATTGGATAATACAGACACACCCAGCTGTACACTTGCAGTCTAGCAAGGACAGCTGATTAGCACTCTTACTAGAAGAGGAAGAAAAAGCTTTACGGAGCATACCAGAAACTCTCTGGTCAACAGGGAAATCAGATGTAGGACTAATTCGTACAGCAGGGCCAGTTACTATTACGCCAAAATCAGCATTTAGACCTCAAAAGAGACAGTATCCCTTAAGAAAGGATGCAGAAGTAGGAATCAAACCTATAATAGCAGCTTTACTTAAGGAAGGAGTACTGGTAGAATCTCCCGATTCACCATGTAACACACCCTTATTTCCTGTTAGGAAAGCAAACGGAGAATGGCGTATGGTCCAAGACTTACAAGCTGTAAATGACGCAGTAGTACCTAGAGCACCTATGGTGCTAGATCCACACACCCTATTGAATGATTTGAAGCCTCAACAGAAGTATTTTTCTGTGGTAGATATTATCAATGCGTTCTTTTCAATACCGATACAACCTGACAGCCAACATTGGTTTGCATTCACATTTCAGGGGAAAAGGTATACATACACACGACTACCACAGGGGTATTGTGAAAGCCCAACAATATTTGCACAGGAGATGGCAAGCAACTTGGTAGGATTTAGCCCACCAAGAGGCAGCCAAATTTTACTTTATGTAGACGACATCCTGCTGGCAGCCCCACCCAGCAAGAATGCAGAGAAGATACCATAGCATTCCTCCAATTTCTAGCCACTCAAGGACACAAAGTAAACAAAAACAAATTGCAGCTTTGGAGAAAGCAGTTTAAATACCTGGGATATGTAATATCTAAAGAAGGCAGAACCCTAGATGAAGATAGGAAAATAGCAATTTTACAAGCACCCAAACCGACTATCAAGAAGGAAATGATGTCCTTCCTGGGCACGACTAATTTCTGTCAGAGTTGGATTCCAAACTATGGCTTGGAATCTGCTCCATTAACCAACTTGATATACAAGAAGCCTATGGCAGCACAAGATTTATTACAATGGACACCAGAAGCAGAATCAGCTTTCTGCAAACTGAAACAACTGATAGCATCCTCATTAGTTTTAGGATTACCAAACTATCATAAATGTTTTTTCCAAACTGTAGATTGTAAGCAAGGTTACATGACATAAGTGTTAACACAGCAACATGGGGATAAGCAACGCCCCATAGCTTACTATTCATCACAGCTGGACCCAGTGGTGCGATCCCTGCCCCACTGTGTACAAGCAGTAGTTGCAGCTGCAATGGCAGTACAGGCTTTGGCCTCAGTAGTGTTGTTCCACCCTCTCACATTGAGAGTGCCTCATGCAGTCGCAATTATTTTACTGCAAGAAAAAGTAGCATATCTTTCTCCTGCTAGACATCTTTCCTGTATGACTATACTCTTGAGCCAACCTCATATGACAATTGAACAATATACAACTTTAAACCCATCTACCTTGCTCCAGACCCCTGCAGATGGCACACCACACAGCTGCCTGCAGGAGATTGAGCAAAAGACACTGCCTAGAAAAGATCTAATGGATGTTCCCTTGGATGATGCCGAGGTGACATATTACATGGATGGCTCATGCGGAAGGGATCCTACAGGACAGAATGTAGTGGGGCATGCAGTAGTTTCTGATACTGAGATTTTAGAAGTGAAGTCTTTACCACACAACTTATCTGCACAAGCAACAGAATTGATTGCTTTGACAAGGGCATGTACCTTGCCAAAGGGTAAATGTGTGAACATTTTTACTGACAGCCAGTATGCTTTTTCTACTGTACATGTTTTTGCACAACAGTGGAAAAATAGAGGAATGATAACATATTTTGGTAAACCGATTAATCATGCGCAATTTATTTTAGATTTGTTGGAATCTATTCAGTTACCTCAGAAAGTAGCTATTTGTAAATGTGTTGCTCATACCAAGCAACAGGATAGGATTTCAAAAGGTAATGCGAGAGCTGATACAGCTGCAAAGCAGGCAGCTTCAGCTTCAGAAGTATTTCTTTTGAGTGAGGAATTACAACCTTCTGAGATTTTAGATTTAGAAATGTTAAAAACAATGCAGACACTTACTACAAATGTAGAAAAACAGAAATGGATAAAACGAGGAGTAATTCTTGAGAAAAGACTGTACATCTCCAAAGAAGGAAAACCAATTTTGCCGTCTAACTTGTTTAGATATGCAGCTTTGTTGAGCCATGGGCAGTGCCATGTCTCAACAGGGGGATGGTACAGTTAGTGAACCGAGTGTTCACTGCATATGGATTTACAAACTACACAAAAAATTTTTGTTCAGCATGCCATGTTTGTAACAGGCATCATGCACAAGGGGCACTGAAGCCTAAGCAAGGGAGTTTCCCAACACCACCGTACCCATTCCATACTATCTGTATGGATTTCATAGAACTAAACAAATGTGAGAATAAGAAATATTGTCTTGTCATTATAGATATGTTTTCCAAATGGGTGGAAGCTTTTCTGACCAAAAATCCAGATGCAGCTACTGTTGCAAAAGTCCTTGTTAAAGAAATTATTCCTAGATTTGGCATACAGGAAAAGATCTACAGTGACAGTGGCACACACTTTGTAAATCAAACCATACAACAGTTGAGCCGATATTTTGGAATTTCCTTAAAGAACCATTGAGCATACCACCCCCAATCCGCAGGATTAGTAGAGAGGCATAATGGGGTTTTGAAAA
This sequence comes from Protopterus annectens, assembly GCF_019279795.1. Classification (NCBI taxonomy): domain Eukaryota; kingdom Metazoa; phylum Chordata; order Ceratodontiformes; family Protopteridae; genus Protopterus; species Protopterus annectens. The sequence continues at coordinate 13,064,747 of NC_056741.1, read as the reverse complement.
ACAAACTTAGGAAATTGATTAGCGAGACACAGAAGAACTGGATGCACTGCCTGCCTCTGGCAGTGTTGAGCATGAGAGCTGTTCCAAATTCCAAATGCAAAGAGGTTAACTCCTTTTGAAATACTGTTTGGGAGGGCATATTATATACCTCAGTGAAAACCTCTCATGCCTGCAGACCAGGAGGTTGACAGTTCACTTGCAGAATATATGAGACAACTTTTAAGTAATAAACAACTTTTGCAGTTAAATTCTGTTTCAGATAAAGAACAAACCAGACCATCAGAAGCAGCAGTAGTCCCAGGCACGTGGGTCTGGGTGAAAGTTATCAAGAGAAGGAATTGGACCACACCGAAGTGGGAAGGGCTGTACCAAGTGCTACTGTCAACACCCACTGCAGTCAAGATCGCAGAGCGAGCGTCCTGGATTCATCTGACACACTGTAAATTGGTTAAAAACTTTGAACTGGACAAAGAACTTGTTACTTTTACACAAGAACAAAATGACCAAATACGGAGCAAATAGAAATGCTGAACAACTTCAGAAGTATAGCATGATCATTCTGTTGGCCATACTGATAACATTAATCTTTTTGTTGTGGCCTTTCCTTTTTCCAGCCACGTGAGCTGAACTGAATAAACGTGAATCACTCATAGACTGGCATCCGAACTTTAACACTTACCAAGCAATTAAATATGTGTATGCTGAAACTTTTAATGTTTCGAATTGCTAGATCTGCACAGCTATACCAACAGCATACGGGGGATTATTACAGACTGCTGTCCCCCTAGGGGTCAATGAGACCTGGGAAAATTTGCTTTTTGATACTACAACTGTAAAATCACAAGACAAAATAGCATTGTACCTGCCTGTTACACAAAAGGGAATTGTATGTTTTTACAAAAATGATACTGTTCAGGTAGGTTGGAGTAATTGTAATGTGACTGTTCCTTACAAATGTTATACCAAAGCCAATAATGCAGGTTATATCTGTGATGCAAACTATGACTCCTATCTTGAGGCGATACATAAAACTATTGATGAGATACAACGTAATCCTGTTCTTTTAAAACAACTATCTATTATTGATAAGAAAATGTTTCATGCAGGGCAAGTGTATATTAATACTAAAGTAGAGAATTGTTATTTTGTTTGTGGGAAAAACACATGCAAATGGTTACCTGAGAACTGGTCCGGCAGTTGTTTTTTGGGTTGCCTGGTTCCGGCCATACGACACACTGCAGTCTTGCCTCAGGGAAAAATTCGAAATGTCAGAGAGGTCACCAAGAAAACCGGAAATCCAACCAGAAGGCCTGAAAATCCAGTGGGACAAATTGAAGCAGGCTGGAGAAACCATAATTCCGTGAAAAACAAAGATAAACTGACACACATGGACTTGAGTGACACTATCATATCGTGGACAGGTATAGCCCCTGCATATGGCGCAGTGAAATCGATTTGGTAGCTGAGAAAACTGTCCAAACTTCTCGAAGTAATGAGTAATGCAACTTTTTCCTCTCTTGAATTAATGACTGATGAACTGAACACTATGAGAACTGTGGTGCTTCAGAACCGCATGGCTCTTGACTTCACCCTAGTGGCAAAAGGTGGTACGTGCGCTTTAATAAAAGAGGAGTGCTGTTTGTATATTCCTGACAACCAGCATGAGATAAACGACCATCTTGAGGTGATTCAGCAAGTGTCAGCCATGACCAAACCAGGCCCAAACCCACTGACGGACTTTTATCCAGAATTTGTTTGGGGGGGTGGGGTAGCATCCTAATGAACATCCTGATTGCCATTTGTGTGGGATTACTCCTGTTAGGAGTGTGTGTTTGTTGTGGTATTCCCTGCATGAAAAAATTAATCAAAGATTTTATAGAAATGTCAGTTTCTGAGACTTTATATCAAAGTACTGAAATTGAAGAACTGTTGAAAAATGAAACACTTTCATAAGTTTAAACTGAATGACTCTCTTAACTGCAAATTCTGAACAGAAAGAGGTTAGGAGAAGAAGCAACTGTTTATGCTTTTGAAAATAGAATAAAAAGTATTAACGGGGGAAATGTTAGAAAAATATGTATTAATGTATATGTTTAGTGCTTATTAGAAGCTAAAAGGGTTAACACATTTCATTCTATTTTATGTACAGCTTAATTCTGTATGAAATTATAAGATGCTTTTTCAAACTGCAGTATGCTTTCTGAAATTGCAAGATGCTCTCTGACCTAGTATTTGCTAGCACAGAAAAATTCATGTTTATGCCTTTTGGAAATTTACTAAGAAGCAGGTGATTATCTGCCAGGTCAGGAAAATGAATAATAGTGAATGAATAGAACAATACTGTTTTCTGTAATGTGATTGAATATGAACAATCAGCCCCATGTTCATGTTATGAGAACATGCACAGCTGTGGAAAGGAAGAGCTACATCAAACAAAGACTGCTTGAAGAAATGAACTGTAATCTGTACTTGCTTTGTGCTCGAATTAGCCATAATACCTTGAATGGTAACATTGCATAGTGAGAAGTTGTATCTGACCGGTGGTCATCAAGGCCACGTTGTTTTTCTTAGGAAGTTTTTTTGTAAACTTGATATGCCAGCAGAAAATCATGGACAAACAGCTGCTGTGAAATAATATTGAAAGAACTTGTGATTTATTACGTCAGCTTAGTAGGCAATACCTTGTAAGAAATCTATAAGAATAGCTTCACTTCCTGATTCTAGTTAGACAAACTCTGTATTAGCACGTTTTTGTCTCCTTGCTGCAAGATTAAAGTGCCTTAACCTGAACCTGCCGTGTGTTGATCATTTTGAAGTTATTTTTCCTTTGACAGCCAGTGATAAGTGGGGTAGTTCACTTCATTTATATTCAGTTTCTGCCTTATATAAGTGGTACATTTTGGATTATTTTCTGCTTAAACTCTGAGCTTTGGCTGGCTAAGACCTACCTGCAATCAACTGGATGTATAATTGAATTTAAGTAAATCTTTGTCTGCACTTCTTTCAAATAATACAGCACTTAAATTGATTTATTTGTGTTGCATTGAATACTATCTAGCTGGAAGTTGTGGCTCTGTTTTTTCAGTTAATGCTTGTTAGAATTTAATGCTTGTTAGAATTCTTGTCTAGCCAGTGATAAGTGGGGGCAGTTCACTTCATTGATATTCAGTTTCTGCCTTGTATAAGTGGTACATTTTGGATTATTTTCTGCTTAAACTCTGAGCTTTGGCTGGCTAAGACCTACCTGCAATCAACTAGACGTATAAGTGAATTTAAGTAAATCTTTATCTGCACTTTTTTTTAAATAATACAGCATTTAAATTGATTTATTTGTGTTACATTGAATACTATCTAGCCTGAAGTTATGGTGCAGTTTTTCAGCTAATGCTTGTTAGAATTTAGTGCTTGTTAGAATTCCTGCATAGCCAATGATAAGTGACGGTAGTTCATTTCATTGATATTCGAATTCTGCCTTATATAAGTGGTACATTTTGGATTATTTTCTGCTTAAACTATGAGCTTTTGGCTGGCTACAACATACCTGCAATCAACTGGATGTATAAGTGAATTTAAATAAATCTTTGGCTCCACTTTTTTCAAATAATACAGCATTTGCATTTATTTATTTGTATTGCCTTGAACATTATCTAGCTGGAAGCTGTGGCTCTCTTTTTTCGGTTAATGTTTGTTAGAATTTAGTACTTGTTAGACTTCCTGCATAGCTAGTGATAAATGGGGGTAAATTACTTCATTGATATTCAGTTTCTGCCTTATATAAGTGGTACATTTTGGATTATTTTCTGCTTAAACCCACAGCTTTGGCAGCTAAGACCTACCAGCAATCAACTGGACGTATAAGTGAATTTAAGTAAATATTTATCTGCACTTTTTTCAAATAATACAGCATTTAAATTGATTTATTTGTGTTGCATTGAATATCATCTAGCTGGAAGCTGTGGCTCTTTTTTCAGTTAAAGCTTGTTAGAATTTAGTGCTTGTTAGAATTCCTGCATAGCCAGTGATAAGTTGGGGTAGTTCACTTCATTGACATTCGGTTTCTGCCTTATATAAGTAGTACATTTTATATTATTTTCTGGTTTAACTTTGAGCTTTGGCCGGCTAAGAACTTCATGCAATCAACTGGACGTATAAGTGAATTTTAAGTAAATCTTTATCTGCACTTTTTTCAAATAATACAGCATTTAAATTGATTTGTTTGTGTTGCATTGAATACTATCTAGCTGGTAGTTGCAGCTCTTTTTTTCAGTTAATACTTGTTAGAATTTAGTGCTTGTTAGAGTTCCTGCATAGCCTTTGATAAGTGGGGGTAGTTCACTTCATTGATATTCGGTTTCTGCCATATATAAGTGGTACATTTTGGATTATTTTCTGCTTAAACTATGAGCTTTGACCGGCTAAGACCGACCTGCAATCAACTGAGCGTATTAAGTAAATTTAAGTAAATCTTTATTTGCACTTTTTTTCAAATAATACTGCATTTAAATTGATTTATTTGTGTTTCATTGAATATTATCTAGCTGGAAGCTGTGGCTCTTTTTTTCAGTTAATGCTTGTTAGAACTTAGTGCTTGTTAGAATTCCTGCATAGCCAGTGATAAGTGAGGGTAGTTCACTTCATTGATATTCGGTTTCTACCTTATATAAGTGGTACATTTTGGATTATTTTCTGCTTAAACTCTGAGATTTGGCCGGCTAAGACCTACCTGCAATCAACTGGACGTATAAGTGAATTTAAGTAAATCTTTATGTGCACTTTTTTCAAATAATACAGCATTTAAATTGATTTATTTGTGTTGCATTGAATACTATCAACCTGGAAGTTGTGGCTCTGTTTTTTTTCAGTTAATACTTGTTAGAATTTAGTGCTTGTTAGACTTCCAGCATAGCCAATGATAAGTAGGGGTAGTTCACTTCATTGACATTCAGTTTCTGCCTTACATAAGTGGTACATTTTGGATTGTTTTCTCCTTAAACTCTGAGCTTTGGCCGGCTAAGACCTACCTGCAATCAACTGGAAGTATAAGTGAATTTAAGTAAATCTTTATCTTCACTTTTTTCAAATAATACAGCATTTAAATTAATTTATTTGTGTGGCATTGAATATTATCTAGCTGGAAGCTGTGGCTTTTTTTCAGTAAATGCTTGTTGGAATTTAATGCTTTTTAGAATTCCAACATAGCTAGTGATAAGTGGGGGTAATTCACTTCATTGATATTTGGTTTCTGCCTTATATAAGTGGAACATTTTGGATTATTTTCTGCTTAAACTCTGAGCTCTGGCCGGTTAAGACCTACCTGCAATCAGCTGGAGGTATAAGTGAATTTAAATAAATCTTTATCTCCACTTTTTTCAAATAATGCAGCATTTAAATTGATTTATTTGTATTGCATAGACCATTATCTAGCTGGAAGTTGTGGCTCTGTTTTTTCAGTTAATGTTAGTTAGAATTTAGTACTTGTTAGAATTCCTGCATAGCCAGTGATAAGTGGGGGTAGTTTACTTCATTGATATTCAGTTTCTGACTTATGTAAGTGGTACATTTTGGATTTTTTTCTGCTTAAACTCTGAGCTTTGGCTGGCTAAGGCCTACCTGCAACCAACTGGACGTATAAGTGAATTTAAATAAACCTTTATCTGTACTTTTTTCGAATAATACAGCATTTAAACTGATTTATTTGTGTTGCATTGAATATTATCTAGCTGGATGCTGTGGCTCTTTTTTTTCAGTTAATGCTTGTTAGAACTTAGTGCTTGTTAGAATTCCTGCATAGCCAGTGATAAGTGAGGGTAGTTTACTTCATTGATATTAGGTTTCTATCTCATATAAGTGGTACATTTTGGATTATTTTCTGCTTAAACTCTGAGATTTGGCTGGCTAAGACCTACCTGCAATCAACTAGACGTATAAGTGAAGTTACATAAATCTTTATGTGCACTGTAAATAATACAGCATTTAAATTGATTTATTTGTGTTGCATTGAATACTATCAACCTGGAAGTTGTGGCTCTGTTTTTTCATTTAATGCTTGTTAGAATTTAGTGCCTGTTAGAATTCCTGCATAGCCAGTGATAAATAAGGCTAGATCACTTCATTGCTATTCAGTTTCTGCCTTATATAAGTGGTATATTTTGGATGTTTTTCTTTTTAAACTATGAGCTTTGGCCAGCTAAGACCTACCAGCAAACAACTGGATGTATAAGTGACATTTAGTGTCCCTGCTCAACAGTGGCACAGGAAAATAACTTTCGTGGATGGCGTAAGCCAGGGAACCTTGTTGGCTAGACTTATGTAGGCCCTTGGGCTAATAGCCTAGTACCTACCGAAAAACCTAAAAGTAAATCTTTATCTCCACTTTTTTCAAATAATACAGCATTTAAAATGATTTATTTGTATTGCATTGAACATTATCTATCTGGAAGTTGTGGCTCTGTTTTTTCAGTTAACGTTTGTTAGAATTTAGTACTTGTTAGAATTCCTGCATAGCCAGTGATAAGTGGGGGTAGTTTACTTCATTGATATTCAGTTTCTGGCTTATGTAAGTGGTACATTTTGGATTTTTTTCTGCTTAAACTCTGAGCTTTGGCCGGCTAAGACCTACATGCAACCAAATGGACGTATAAGTGAATTTAAATAAATCTTTATCTGCACTTTTTTCGAATAATACAGCACTTAAATGGATTTGTTTGTGTTACATTGAATACTATCTAGCTGGAAGTTGTGGCTCTGTGTTTTCAGTTAATGCCTGTTAGAATTTAATGCTTTTTAGAATTCCTGCCTAATCACTGATAAGTGGCGGTAGTTCACTTCATTGATATTCGGTTTCTGCCTTGTATAAGTGGTCACTTTGGATTATTTTCTGCTTAAACTCTGAGCTTTGGCTGGCTAAGACCTACCTGCAATCAACTGGACATATACGTGAATTTAAGTAAATATTTATCTGCAGTTTTTTCAAATAATGCAGCATTTAAATTGATTTGTTTGTGATGCATTGAATACTATCTGGCTGGAAGTTGTGGCTCTGTTTTTTCAGTTAATGCTTGTTAGAATTTAGTGCGTTAGAATTCCTGCATAGCCAGTGATAAGTGGGGGGTAGTTCCCTTCATTGATATTCAGTTTCTGCCTTATATAAGTGGTACATTTTGGATTATTTTCTGCTTAAAATCTGAGCTTTGGCCAGCTAAGACCTACCTGCAACTAAGTGGACATATAAGTGAATTTAAGTAAATCTTTATCTGCACTTTTTTGTAATACAACATTTAAATTGATTTATTTCTGTTGCATTGAATACTATCAATCTGGATGTTGCGGCTCAGGTTTTTCAGTTAATGCTTGTTAAAATTTAGTGCTTGTTAGAATTCCTGCATAGCCAGTGATAAGTGGGGGTAGTTCACTTCATTGATATTTGGTTTCTGCCTTATATAAGTGGTACATTTTGGATTATTTTCTACTTAAACTATGAGCGTTGGCCGGCCAAGACCTACCTGCAATAAACTGCATGTATAAGTGAATTTAAGTAAATCTTTATCTGCACTTTTTTCAAATAATACAGCATTTAAATTGATTTAGTTGTGTTGCATTGAATACTATCTAGCTGGAAGTTGTGGCTCTGTTTTTTTTTCAGTTAATGCTTGTTAGAATTTAGTGCTTGTTAGAATTCCTGCATAGCCAGTAATAAGTGGGGGTAGTTCACTTCATTGATAGTCGGTTTCTGCCTTATATAAATGGTACATTTTGGATCATTTTCTGCTTAAACTATGAGCTTTGTAAGGCTAAGAACTACCTGCAATCATCTGGACGTTTAAGTGAATTTAAGTAAATCTTTATGTGCACTTTTTTCAAATAATACAGCATTTAAACTGATTTATTTGTGTTGCATTGAATATTATCTAGCTGGATGCTGTGGCTCTTTTTTTTCAGTTAATGCTTGTTAGAACTTAATGCTTGTTAGAATTCCTGCATAGCCAGTGATAAGTGAGGGTAGTTCACTTCATTGATATTAGGTTTCTACCTCATATAAGTGGTGCATTTTGGATTATTTTCTGCTTAAACTCTGAGATATGGCTGGCTAAGACCTACCTGCAATCAGCTAGACGTATAAGTGAATTTACATAAATCTTTATGTGCACTGTTTTCAAATAATACAGCATTTAAATTGATTTATTTGTGTTGCACTGAATACTATCAACCTGGAAGTTGTGGCTCTGTTTTTTCATTTAATGCTTGTTAGAATTTAGTGCTTGTTAGAATTCCTGCATAGCCAGTGATAAATAGGGCTAGATTACTTCATTGATATTCAGTTTCTGCCTTATATAAGTGGTACATTTTGGATTTTTTTCTGTTTAAACTATGAGCTTTGGCCAGCTAAGACCTACCTGCAATCAACTGGATGTATAAGTGACATTTAGTGTCCCTGCTCAACAGTGGCACAGGAAAATAACTTTCGTGGGTGGCGTAAGCCAGGGAACCTTGTTGGATAGACTTACGTAGGCCCTTGGGCTAATAGCCTAGTACCTACCGATGAACCTAAAAGTAAATCTTTATCTGCACTTTTTTCAAATAAGACAGCATTTAAATTGATTTATTTGAGTTGCATTGAATACTATCTAGCTGGAAGTAGTGGCTCTGTGTTTTCAGTTAATGCTTATTAGAATTTTGTGCTGGTTAGAATTCCTGCATAGCCAGTGATAAGTGGGGGTAGTTCACTTCATTGATATTCGGTTTCTGCCTTTTATCAGTGGTACATTTTAGACTATTTTCTGCTTAAACTCAGAGCTTTGGCCAGCTAAGACCTACCTGCAATCAACTGGACGTATAAGTGAATTTAAGTAAATCTTTATCTGCACTTTTTTCAGGTAATACAGTATTTAAACTGATTTATTTGTGTTGCATTGAATATAGTCTAGCTGGAAGCTGTGGCTCTTTTTTTCAGTTAATGCTTGTAAGAATTTAGTGCTTGTTAGAATTCCTGCATAGCCAGTGATAAGTGGGGGTAGTTCACTTCATTGATAATCGGATTCTGCCTTATAGAAGTGGTACATTTTGGATTTTTCTGCTTAAACTCTGAAATTTGGCCGGCTAACAACTATCTGCAATCAACTGGACATATAAGTGAATTTTAGTAAATTTTTATCTGCACTTTTTCAAATACTACAGCATTTAAATTGATTTAGTCGTGTTGCATTGAATACTATCTAGCTGGAAGTTGTGGCTCTGTTTTTTCAGTTAATGCTTGTTAGAATTTAGTGCTTGTTAGAATTCCTGCATAGCCAGTAATAAGTGGGGGTAGTTTACTTCATTGATAGTCGGTTTCTGCCTTATATAAATGGTACATTTTGGATAATTTTCTGCTTAAACTATGAGCTTTGTACGGCTAAGAACTACCTGCAATCATCTGGACGTATAAGTGAATTTAAGTAAATCTTTATCTGCACTTTTTTCAAATAATACAGCATTTAAACTGATTTATTTGTGTTGTATTGAATATTATCTAGCTGGATGCTGTGGCTCTTTTTTTCAGTTAATGCTTGTTAGAACTTAATGCTTGTTAGAATTCCTGCATAGCCAGTGATAAGTGAGGGTAGTTCACTTCATTGATATTCGGTTTCTACCTCATATAAGTGGTACATTTTGGATTATTTTCTGCTTAAACTCTGAGATTTGGCCGGCTAAGACCTACCTGCAATCAACTAGACGTATAAGTGAATTTACATAAATCTTTATGTGCACTGTTTTCAAATAATACAGCATTTAAATTGATTTATTTGTGTTGCACTGAATACTATCAACCTGGAAGTTGTGGCTCTGTTTTTTCATTTAATGCTTGTTAGAATTTAGTGCTTGTTAGAATTCCTGCATAGCCAGTGATAAATAGGGCTAGATCACTTCATTGATATTCAGTTTCTGCCTTATATAAGTGGAACATTTTGGATTTTTTTCTGTTTAAACTATGAGCTTTGGCCAGCTAAGACCTACCAGCAAACAACTGGATGTATAAGTGACATTTAGTGTCCCTGCTCAACAGTGGCACAGGAAAATAACTTTCATGGGTGGCGTAAGCCAGGAAACCTTTTTGGCTGACTTACGTAGGCCCTTGGGCTAATAGCCTAGTACCTACTGAAGAACCTAAAAGTAAATCTTTATCTGCACTTTTTTCAAATAATACAGCATTTAAATTGATTTATTTGTGTTGCATTGAATACTATCTAGCTGGAAGTAGTGGCTCTGTGTTTTCAGTTAATGCTTATTAGAATTTAGTGCTTGTTAGAATTCCTGCATAGCCAGTGATAAGTGGGGGTAGTTCACTTCATTGATATTCGGTTTCTGCCTTTTATCAGTGGTACATTTTGGATTATTTTCTGCTTAAACTCAGAGCTTTGGCCAGCTAAGACCTACCTGCAATCAACTGGACGTATAAGTGAATTTAAGTAAATCTTTATCTGCACTTTTTTCAAATAATACAGCATTTAAATTGATTTATTTGTGTTGCATTGAATATAGTCTAGCTGGAAGCTGTGGCTCTTTTTTTCAGTTAATGCTTGTTAGAATTTAGTGCTTGTTAGAATTCCTGCATAGCCAGTGATAAGTGGGGGTAGTTCACTTCATTGATAATCGGTTTCTGCCTTATAGAAGTGGTACATTTTGGATTTTTTTGCTTAAACTCTGAAATTTGGCCGCTAACAACTACCTGCAATCAACTGGACATATAAGTGAATTTAAGTAAATTTTTATCTGCACTTTTTCAAATACTACAGCATTTAAATTGATTTGTTTGTGTTGCATTGAATACTATCAAGCTGGAAGTTGTGGCTTTGTTTTTTCAGTTAATGCTTGTTAGAATTTAGTGCTTGTTAGAATTCCTGCATAGCCAGTGATAAGTGGGGGTAGTTCACTTCATTGATATTCAGTTTCTACCTTACATAAGTGGTACATTTTGGATTATTTTCTGGTTAAACTTTAAGCTTTGGCTGGCTAAGACCTACCTGCAATCAACTGGATGTATAAGTGAATTTAAGTAAATCTTTACCTGCACTTTTTTTCAAATAATACAGCACTTAAATGAATTTATTTGTGTTGCGTTGAATATTATCTAGCTAAAAATTGTGGCTCTGTTTTTTCAGTTAATCCTTGTAAGAATTTAGTGCTTGTTAGAATTCATGCATAGCCAGTAATAAGTGGAGTGGTTTACTTCATTGATATTTGGTTTCTGCCTTATATAAGTGGAACATTTTGAATTATTTTCTGCTTAAACTCTGAGCTTTGGCTGGCTAAGACCTACCTGCAATCAACTGGATGTATAAGTGAATTTAAGTAAATATTTATGTGCACTTTTTTCCAATAATACTGCATTTAAATTGATTTATTTGTGTTTCATTGAATGCTATCTAGCTGAAAGTTGTGGCTCTGTTTAGTCAGTTAATGCCTGTTAGAATTTAGTGCTTTTTAGAATTCCTGCCTAGCCAGTGATAAGTGGGGGTAGTTCACTTCATTGATATTCGGTTTCTGCCTTGTATAAGTGGTACACTTTTGATTATTTTCTGCTTAACCTCTGAGCTTTGGCTGGCTAAGACCTACCTGCAATCAACTGGATGTATAAGTGAATTTAAGTAAATCTTTATCTGCACTTTTTTTCAAATAATACAGCATTTTAACTGATTTATTTGTGTTGGATTGAATACTATTTAGCTGGAAGCTGTGGCTCTTTTTTTCAGTTAATGCTTGTTAGAATTTTGTGCTTGTTAGAATTCCTTCATAGCAAGTAATAAGTAGGGGTAGTTCACTTGGGTTTATATTCGGATTCTGCCTTATTTAAGTAGTAGATTTTGGATTATTTTCTGCTTAAACTCTGAGCTTTAGCCGGTTAAGACCTACCTGCAATCAACTAGAGGTATAAGTGAATTTAAATAAATCTTTATCTGCACTTTTTTCAAATAATACAGCATTTAAATTGATTTATTTGTATTGCATTGAACATTATCTAGCTGGAAGTTGTGGCTCTGTTTTTTCAGTTAATGCTTGTTAGAATTTAGTGCTTGTTAGAATTCCTGCATAGCCAGTAATAAGTGGGGTGGTTCACTTCATTGATATTCGGTTTCTGACTTATATAAGTGGAACATTTTGGATTATATTCTGCTTAAACTCTGAGCTTTGGCTGGCTAAGACCTACCTGCAATCAACTGGACGTATAAGTGAATTTAAGTAAATCTTTATCTGCACTTTTTTCAAATAATACTGCATTTAAATTGATTTATTTGTGTTGCATTGAATATAGTCTAGCTGGAAGCTGTGGCTCTTTTTTCAGTTAATGCTTGTTAGAATTTAGTGCTTGTTAGAATTCCTGCATAGCCAGTGATAAGTGGGGGTAGTTCACCTCATTAATATTCATGTTCTACCTTATATAAGTGATACATTTTGGATTATTTTCTGGTTAAAATCTGAGCTTTGGCCAGCTAAGACCTACCTGCAACCAACTGGACATATAAGTGAATTTAAGTACAGCTTTATCTGCACTTTTTTGTAATAATACAACATTTAAATTGATTTATTTCTGTTGCATTGAATACTATGAATCTGGATGTTTTGCCACAGGTTTTTCAGTTAATGCTTGTTAAAATTTAGTGCTTGTTAGAATTCCTGCATAGCCAGTGATAAGTGGGGGTAGTTCACTTCATTGATATTCGGTTTCTGCCTTATATAAGTGGTACATTTTGGATTATTTTCTGCTTAAACTATGAGCGTTGGCTGGCCAAGACCTACCTGCAATAAACTGGATGTATAAGTGAATTTAAGTAAATCTTTATCTGCACATTTTTCAAATAATACATCATTTAAATTGATTTATTTGTGTTGCATTGAATACTATCTAGCTGGAAGTTGTGGCTCTGTTTTTTCAGTTAATACTTGTTAGCATTTAGTGCATGTTAGAATTCCTGCATAGCCAGTGAATAGTGGGGGTAGTTCACTTCATTGATAGGCAGTTTCTGCCTTATATAAATGGTACATTTTGGATAATTTTCTGCTTAAACTATGAGCTTTGGCCGGCTAAGAACTACCTGCAATCATCTGGACATATAAGTGAATTTAAGTAACTCTTTATGTGTACTTTTTTCAAACAATACAGCATTTAAACTGATTTATTTGTGTTGCATTGAATATTGTCTAGCTAGATGCTGTGGCTCTTTTTTTCAGTTAATGCTTCTTAGAACTTAGTGCTTGTTAAAATTCCTGCATAGCCAGTGATAAGTGAGGGTAGTTCACTTCATTGATATTAGGTTTCTACCTCATATAAGTGGTACATTTTGGATTATTTTCTGCTTAAACTCTGAGATGTGGCCGGCTAAGACCTACCTGCCATCAACTAGACATATAATTGAATTTACATAAATCTTTATGTGCACTGTTTTCAAATAATACAGCATTTAAATTGATTTATTTGTGTTGCATTGAATACTATCAACCTGGAAGTTGTGGCTCTGTTTTTTTCATTTAATGCTTGTTAGCATTTAGTGCTTGTTAGAATTCCTGCATAGCTAGTGATAAATAGGGCTAGATCACTTAATTGATATTCAGTTTCTGCCTTATATAAGTGGTACATTTTGGATTTTTTTCTGTTTAAAGTATGAGCTTCGGCCAGCTAAGACCTACCAGCAATCAACTGGATGTATAAGTGACATTTAGTGTCCCTGCTCAGCAGTGGCACAGGAAAATAACTTTCGTGGGTGGCGTAAGCCAGGGAACCTTGTTGGCTATACTTCCGTAAGCCCTTGGGCTAATAGTCTAGTACCTACCGAAGAACCTAAAAGTAAATCTTTATCTCCACTTTTTTCAAATAATACAGCATTTAAATTGATTTTTTTTGTATTACATTGAACATTATCTAGCTGGAAGTTGTGGCTCTGTTTTTTCAGTTAATGTTTGTTAGAATTTAGTACTTGTTAGAATTCCTGCATAGCCAATGATAAGTGGGGGTAGTTTACTTCATTGATATTCAGTTTCTGGCTTATGTAAGTGGTACATTTTGGATTTTTTTCTGCTTAAACTCTGAGCTTTGGCCGGCTAAGACCTACCTGC